>NW_028258412.1:10000000-10287500 GCF_053883595.1 Heterocephalus glaber
CCAGGCCTCCCTTTCCCCCACCCTCACCATGCTGCAGGCTCTGGAGGCGATCGCAGTGCATCTGGTGGGCCTTCCGTGTCACATTGCCCATGCTCAGGCTCCCAGTGGCCGCCACATCAAACTTGCAGAAATGGTCATCCCCACACAGCTTGGCTGCCTCTTCTGCCTGTCCAGAGCTGAGGACAATCTCATTGGGGAAGAGGGGCTTGAAGGTGGGGTCATGCTTGGGTTTGTACAGGAAGTTGCTGACCAAGACCCAGGAGTCATATGTGAACAGGGAGGAGGCGTTGTGCACGGCCCCTGGGAAGACAGACAGCACACTTGGGTGGGCATAGCACTTTGGTGGACAAGGGTCTGGGGTCTCCCCTTGATCCACAGGCCTCCCCCTGGCAAAGCTCCCCCTCCCCAGCACCCACTCTGCCCAGCATATTCCATGGAGTCACTCACATTCAGCCCCAAATTGGAACAATTCCTGGGCACTGGCGTTCAGAGGAAGGACCTTCCCACTTCGCAGGGTGAAATCATCAGCAGGGTTGTTATTGAATGTTCCAAGGAGGCCCCGAGTGTGGTTCTGGAACTTCTCAGGCAGCAGGACAGCCACACTCAGGAAAGGGCCCTGGATGCTGACCTCCAGGCCAGCCCCCGATGACAACATGATTGACACTTTGTCCTCAGCAGCTACTGACAGGAACAAGCCTAGGCACAGGAGGACATGGGTCAAGGACACCCTCTTGGTGTCCCCAACCTCTGACACAGCTCCAGAAGCAGATGGGGAGAAGGGAGGGCATCCTCAGGGCCAACCTGTTAATGTACTCTTTTTTGGTACTGGGAATCGAACTCTGGACCTTGCACTTTCGAGACAGGTGTGGCACCACTGAGCTAAATCCCTGGCCTCCCAACCTGATAACTATGACCTTCTCCCATCCCTTGCCTGCAAGTTCACTGGGATCCCAGATGGAATCAAGATGCCCAGACTCTGCAGAACCCCCATGCCAAGGCCTGTGCCCTCCCTGAGGGTCCTTGCACACCCCCTGGGGACCATTTCATTCATTCAGTTCCCTGAGGTAGCACAGCCATGACAAGGGGTCCAGACCCTGGAGCTGCCACTGCTGGCCATCACTTCCAAGCTACATCCTTCACCCTGCAGGGCTGGCTTCCCTGCAGTGAATGTCATGGATGGGACAAAGGGCCACTGCCCAGGAGTGAAGCTGTGCTGGCCAATGGTGAGCCTCATTACGATGGCCTCTGGGCTCCTCTGGGCTGTAGCCAGGACCCATCCCACAGTCCTGGTTACTCACAGCTCTGAGCAGGCCCTGGGGTGTGACATGGGCACCTCTGGAGTTGTGAAGGTCTAAAACCAGACCTCAGGCTAGGTAGGGCCCTGATTCTCCTGCCCTGGCTGTGCCAAGGACTTTCGGCCACTGGGCAGCCTGCTGACCTTGCCTGGGCTTCCTACTCACCCTTCAGGTCCATCCAGTCCACCTCGGCAAAGCTGAGCACCTCGGAATTCAGCAGCACCTCCAGGACCCCAGACCCGCCAGCCAGCCGAACTTCCACCACATCTGAGCTGCCCTCCTGTACAACCACTGCCGTCAGCCCTGTGCCACGGGCCTGGGTGCCTGGCGGGAGGGTGGTGTGAATTGGGTCACTTTGGCTCCTGCCTCCTACCCTAGATGACTCAGGGCACCCAGCACCCACGGAGCCTTAGCCTCACTCACCATTGGTCATTGTCGCAGGCTCCGTTCTTCCCTGAACCCTCAGGTCCTTCCTGTCCGCCTCCCCCTCCAACAGCACGTACTCGCCGCGCCCATTGAATGTGAAGTTGGCGCCGTCGAAGGTGAGGAAGTGGGGATCCCCAAAGACAGAGGCTGGGGTGAGAATGGAGGGTCAGCTAATGATTCCCCCACACCTGACCCTGTCTTACTCTCCCTGGGGCTGGTGCCAGGCTGGTACCCACCCAGGCGTGAGGGCCGGTAGGTGCGGCAGTCACTGGAAGGCCGCCGCCGCATATATCGGGAGCACTCAGGTGCCCAGAGGCAGCAGTAGTAGAAGCTCATGACATCATAGAGCCAGTGGGACAAGGTGGGCACGCGGGGTGGCGTGCGGTATGGAGGTGCGCCCCAGTCATGACCACGGTCAGGCGTGCTGCCGCCGATGGAGTCAGCTGTCAGGAGCTGGGTGCCATCTTTCCTGTAGCAACACTGCTGGCCGGAGGCGTAGTTGGGGCTGGGGATGCAGCCAAGTCAGAGCCTCTGCGGGAAGCCCGACCCCGGCCTCTGCCCTCTTTCCCATCCCCAGTCCAGTGGCTCACCTGGCCTGCACAGAGCGGACACAGTGCACAGCCCCTGGATGGTAGGTGCAAGCGCTGCCCTGCCCAATGTCGCAGCCGTAGTCTGCCTGCAGAGTGGCAGGTGGCTGTCACTTGGGTGCTAAATCCTCTCCTTCCCTGGGAACCAACCCACTGGGGGACCTTAGACACCCAACCTCACTTCCAGAAGGCCTCTGTCTGCCTCAGTTGGGGAGGCTGGCCCTGCCCCTGCCCCCTCCCCCCTCCTGGGCCTTGATGGGTACAGGGGCTTACAAAGAAGCGGCCAGAGTCAGCCTGGGCCTGGGCCAGGGTACAGGGACAGTCGGGCAGCTCCTTTAGGAAGTCGGGCAGCCCATCCTCCAGCTCCTCCCAGGCCAGGCACTGGGCACGGGCCCAGCGCACTGAGTCGTTCCGGAAGTCATCACCCAGGTGCCAGGCCAGTGCATGATCATTGGTCCAGATTGCCAGCACATCCCTGAAGCGGTGGAGATGTGCTAGCTAAGGGCTGGGCCATACCACACAGCCGGCTGCCCTGGCCCGGGGCTTTCCTAGCAAGCACGGAAGTCTCTAGGCAGACAGCCCCCAACTCATGCCCTGCACGGTGGTCCTTACTTCTCCCCTCTGTAGTGTTTGCTGGAGATGATCCGCAGAGCGCCTACTCTCCATCTCTGATGGGCGGCAAGTGCAGGTTTGGGAGTGAAAGTAAAGAAGCCAGAGTTGGGGGCGTCTGTGGCCAGGGGGTACAGATATGACCACTGTGATGTCCAGTTCCCTGAGTACGGGTTCCCTGAGGGAGAGAAGGCCTTGGTGAGTCCTAGGACCCCTCTGAGGATCCCTGGGGCAGGGGATGGGCCTGGCCCCAGTCTCTGGCAAGAGGCCTGACAGATGGACAGAATGTCAATCAACAGACCTAGATGCAGTGCCGAGGTCTCCTTTCCAAGCACCAAGCCTTCAGCACAAACATCCCTTCCAAGGGCCAAGGCACCCAAACCTCCTGCTGGACCTGGGGCCCCAAGTGGACAGGGGTCTCTCCATGCCCCTCCCCTCACTCAGTCTCGTGGAAACTCCCGCTGTTCTCCCTTGCAGCACATTCCTTGCTCCAGATCCCCAGTTCCTGGCTGGAATTTTCTTCATTTCCTCTCTCTCTGGAAGTCCCCATCGCTACTCTGTCCCCTTTACACACCTAGGGGTCCCTTTTTCTCATCTCTTGGAGTCCAAAATTCCTGATGCTTCTACCAGCACTTGGCTGGCCTCACCTGTCTCCTCGTAGCCCCAGAGCTCAATGGCGACAGTCTTCGTGGGCAGCACTGAGGTGTTCCAGGTGAGACTGAGGTTCCCTGTGGTGGTGCCTGGGGTGCCATAGTATTGCCAGCGGGTCTCGTTCACCAGTTGGCCCTTCTCTGACTGCGACACTTTGTAAGGGTGTGCTAGACAGGGACAGGTGAGAGGTGACCAAAGGCCCAGGAAATGGGGTTCCAGGGGTTCCTGAGGTCCCAGGGGCCTCCTGAGGACAAAGCATTATTGAAATAGCTGGATTATGGGCTCTACCAAGGCCCCAAGGAGGAAAGGACACCAAGGATGGAGAAGCAGGGACCTGGCCTGGCAGAGCAGAGGCCCACCTGGCTTGGGGACCCTGCAGGCTCCACCCACTTTGGGCTGGGACTTCTGTTTGCCAGGGAAGGAGTTGAGTAATGAGCTGTGGGAGCTCCTACCCAAGGGACCGGTTTAAGAGGAGCAGGTGGGTGGACCAAGTCTCTATATGCATATATTAGCATTGGGGAAAGTCCCCATGGGCTCAGACTTTGGGTGGGAACTAGGGCACATGGAAGGTGGGGTCTGGGGCCCACAGGCTAAACTGGCTTGGCTGGGTGGGGGCTCACCAGCCAGCCAGGTGCCTGCACGAAGGAAGGAGTGGCCACTGTCCATTGAGATGGTGAAGGGGATGCGGCCAGTCTCATAGAGCAAGGGTGACACGCAGTGCACTTGCCCCAAGGAGTCCACATGGCCAAGGACCTCGATGCTGTCCTTAAACCTGGGGTTGCAGAGATGGCAGGAGTGGCTGGGCTGGTACGAGCTGATCCTTTCAAGGCCTGGGTCCCCCAGTTTCTAGCTAGCTGTCCCTGTGCCCTCCTGCCTGTCCTTGGTGTCAGGGCTCCACCCAGCCAACCAGGAGGTCAGGGCCCTTTTCGTACACGGGGCTGGAAGCACAGGGAGTGTGGGGACCCAGGTGGCCCAGCCCCTCAGTCCTCCCACCTGCAGATCACATCTCCTTTGGATCCCAACCACTGGAAATGCTGCACCACGAAGTCCTTGCCACCCATCATGGAGCCCGAGGAAGGTGAGATCTCCAGGCAGAAGTCATGGAAGTCTAGACAGCAGGTGTGAAGGCCTAAGCAGGTCGGGTGGCAGGAGCAGGTCCCATTCCGGTCCCCACAGCGTAGGGAGCAGCTCTCTCGAGCACCTGGAGAAGACAGCCCTGAGCACCTGGACCAGATGTGTGCTAGGTGGCCACCCCATGGGTAGGGCCAGTCTTTATTCCCCTAGAGTCCTTTAGAAGGATGCTTTCCCAGGAGAACACTGGTTGGGTTGCCCTGACCACCAAGCTGACACAATGGAAAAGGGATGTGGTCAATCTTCACAAAGATAATCAATCTAGTACTTGGCTAGAATATAATGAGATAAAGGCAAGGCTAGGAATTGCCCCCAGGGCTTGACCAACCCTCAGCCACCAAATTCTCTAGCTCACATAATGGCTAAGTGTCCCACTCAAGGCCTTGGAAAGAATGGTGCCCCACTGAGGTTGACCCACCTCATTCTCCCAGGGGGCAACAACTGAATGCCATAGAGCCTCACTGCTGGGGAGAAGGCCAAGGATGTGCCTTTTTTGTTTTGTTTTCTTTTGGTACTGGGGATTGCACTGAGCTATGTTCCAAGCCCTTTGTCTCCCTCAGTCTTTCCTTCCCTCCCTTCCTTCCTGACAGGGTCTAAGTTGTCCAAGCCCAGCTTGAAATTGTGGACCTGCTGGGTCAGTTTCCCAGAGTGCTGGAATTATAGGCGTGCACCACCATGCCAGGCTTGATGTTTCATTCATTCGGGGCGGGTAAGAAACATTTGCAGCAGGGAGCCCAGCCAAGGAGGAAAGGGTAGTCAGGAGTCTGCCGAAGGAAACTGTGGTATCAGCCCCAAGCCTTCTCCCAAGGGCCACGGGGACCTGTGGCACAGTCCCATTTTCAAGATATCTGTCCCTGTGGAGCTGGAGAGTGGAGACAGGAGTGGGGTTTGAGCACTCAGACACATCCCACTTGGCCCTTCACCATGCCCCCAACTAGTGAAGGGCCAGGCTTGGGTCTGCGCCACTCCTATGGGCCTACTTCACTAAGTGCAGTGCCTGGCACTTAAGACAGGCAATAAATATTTATTGGCCAAGGATATGATGGCTCAAGGGCTGCAAGGAAGAGGCTTGGAAATGCCATTAAGTAAAATCAAAGGGGCAGGAGGATGGTGGTGACATTTCCCTGCAGACAGAAGATGGGAGACTGTGGGTTGGTGATGCCCAGCTCAGCCTGGGGCCGAGGTCTCAGCTCTGGAGTTCAGTCCCACCCTGAAGAGGACCCATTATCTTGCCTAGGGATGTCTGGGGAGTGGGGAGGGAATGCCTGTATGCAGTCAGCCTCCACTGGAGCTTGGGGTGCTGCCCAAAGGCTCTGCTGTTCTACCCTGGCTCCCTCCCAGGCAGCCAAGGCCTCTCAGCTCCTAGTGGGTGTGGGGAGGGCTCAGCCCAGACTTCCTTTCCCTGCAGAAGGCCCCTCAACCCTGTGGCTTCAGACTTTCTTCCCGCTGTCCCCATGCACAGCCACAGATGGCCTAACAGATGGACAAAGACTGAGCCCCGAGGGGTGTCTGCCCTGGGCCTGGCTGATCAGACAGATGGACATGTAGACAAGGGGACAGAAGGGCAAGATGGGGGCATACCTGCTGTAGGCCTGGGCCCTGGGCCGGGGACTGTCGCCAGCAGCAGCAGCAGCAGCACCCAGGTCAGGAGGATCAGCTTCATGGTGAGGCCTGTGTCTGCAGTCAGCAGTGCAGTGGCTTGCTTGGAGGCAGCAGACAGACTCGCTCACTCCTAATGCTGGCCTGGCCCCGCCTGCCTGCCTGCCTGGAGCTCTGCGGCACCGCCCCTCCCTGCTCCTCCCCGCTCGCTCTGAACCCTCTCAAAGTCCACAGGTGCCTTCGTGGCCCAGCAGGGACTGACCTGCCCTGTTAGCACATTCTTGGCCCAACAGCAGGGGATAAAAGGGAGGGGGCTGAACCTCTGCCCCAGGACCCTGTTCGAGGGCAGGAGGCTGGAGCCTTCAGCTGCAGGACCTTTGACAAGTGATGAGCCAGGGATGTCCACAGGCTGCAGCACGGTCCTGCGTTGTGGCCCAGTCTGGGGTTGCAGGGCGGGGCTCTTGCAGGGGATGGGATGCTGCTGGGTGGGTGAGAAGGGTGGCAGGATTCCAGGCCTTGTGCTCTTGGGGCAGATCTTACATCCTCAGTCTTCAGCTTTCCACTGGGAGGGCTGTTGCCAGTTCCTCCTAGGAGCCCTGCATTGAGGCCAGGACTGGCCTAGTGGAAGGTGTTGAGTGTAGGGAGGTGCCTAGGCCCATTCACAGGCTCCGTGGGGAGCCCAGAAACTCCAGGCTGGCCTAGCCACAACCGCCCACGGCACTCACCCACATAATCTGCATATTCTCTTCAGAGTTCTCCCCAGTCCTTGCACAGAACTGGAAATTGAAGCCCAGAGGGAGAGAGGCAGGGGCCAAGTCAGCCCCCTGGTGGCTTGAGAACCTCCAGAGCCGGGTGGGTTGGACATCAGGACAGGCAGGTGTCCCTTCCCAGTTGCAGCTTCTCAAGGTGTCCTACCTAAGAGGGCATATTCAATAACTTCCCGGGGGCTGGAGTTGGCCCCAAGGGGCATGAGCTGAGACCATCTGGGCTGTGACCTGCTTCAGATCTGGAGCCCAGCCAGCCCATTGTTCTCAGGGCCTTGCCACTTCTCTTGCCTAATTGTGCCTACCTGGCGCCAGTTGGTGTTGGTGGCCACCTGTGGGGCTCCTGAGTCCAGCCCCACAGGGTGGCTCCTAATGAACATATCAAAGGAAGCCTGTGGTGGGGGAATTGGAACAGGTCTCCCATGCAGAGCTACTCCTAGGGTAGGCCCACCTCCATGCTCTATCTTCACCCCACAGAAGCATCTGGTGGACTCCGCAAGGCCCTCACCTGTCAGAGGGGAGAAACCCCCTTAGCCACAGGGCACCGAGCCATAGAACCTGGCCCTCAGCCTGGGCTGATCCTGAGACTCATCCAGGTCCAGGGTTGAGAGCGCCCCCTACCACCGAGGGAGGAGTGTGGGCACTGACTAACCACCTGCTGACTTCTTGGTGCTTCAGATGGCTGTCCAGCCAGGACATCCCAGGCCACCATGACTCTGGTTCCAAATGGCCTGGGCTGGGAACAAAGGGTGGCACCCAGTCACTTTTCTCCTGGATGTTAAATGAGTGTCCAGCACATCAGAGGCACAAGGCTGAGGGCCATCATCACAGGCTTAATGCTGTGTTTTTTAAATTTTTAATTTATTTTTGAGACAGGGTCTCACTCTAGTCCAGGCTGTGCTTGAACTCACGATCCTCCTGCCTCAGCCTCATGTGCTTGAGTGCTCTGACTACAGGCACGTGCCCCTCATTAAATTGCTCGGACAAGTTAGTGGTACATGCCTATAATCCCAGCACTCTGAGAAGCTGAGGCAGGAGGATCACAAGTTGGAGTCAGCTTGGTCAACTTAGTGACTTGTGAGACCTGATTTCAAACAAAGGAGGGGTGGGAGACGGGGGAAATGGCTCAGTGTGAAGGTCCTGAGTTTCATTTCGAATATTGTAAAAAGAAAAAAACCAACAAGCTGCTGAGTGCCACAACTCCTGGGGCTATTACTGTTGTGGGGCGTCTGATGGGAAATGTGGGAATTAAGTCCCCCTCCTTCCATTTTTTCCCCCTAGGACTAGGGACAGAATCTAAGATTTATACTTGCTGGGCAAGTGTCCCTACTGAGCTACATCCCCAGCCCTCTTTATTTTTTAAAATCCCATTTTTTGCTGTCTAGAGATCCTAGCTTTTGCTTTTTTCTCCATTTTTATTTCTTACAGCTGAGAGACTGTGGTCTTAGCATTATTTTTGGTTTGGTGCTAGGGACCAAACTTCATGTTGTCAGGTGAGTGCTGTATCACTGAGATAAATCCCCAATCCCTTTATTTTTTGAGACAAGATCTCACTAAGTGAAAATTGAGCCTTGAACTTGTATCTTTCTGCCTCAGTATCCAGAATGGCTGGAACTCTAGGCATGTGCCACCACTCCTGGCTTCCCTCCCCTTCCTGGTGCCCCTCCCCATTGTCCCACTGGCAGCTGCTCAGCATAGCCTGAGCCCTGCCTCCCTAAAGCATCCCAGCCCCCTGCACTCCAGTGAGTTCTAGGGATGGCCCTGATGCCCTTTTCGGCCCAGCTCCAGCCTTGCCAAAGGGGTATGCCCTGCTCTCCACATATCCCATGCCCCTTGCACCCCAGCCTGCTGATCTCTGGGGTGCCCTCGGGGATGTGAGGTCCAAGAACTCTGGGTACAACAAACCCTTGAGGCAGGCCCCAGGCCCCTCCCAGCCTGGAGTGAGCAAAGAGGCAAAGACCATTGTTTCATCTTTATTAGAAAAGAAACCAAAAAAGGATGTGGAGAAAGACTGGCCCTAGAAGATCCCACCACTGGGACCCAGGCAGAGCCCAGCTCATTCTGGTGTCCAGCTGTGGATGTGGCTGGCTGGGCTGGGTGTGGGCACATTTACAAAGTCAACATTTCATAGAAAAGGATGCCAGGCTTGCTGTGAAGATCGAAACCAATCCATTCTCATGTGTTGAGATGGGCCACCTCCTCTTTCTCCTCTGAGTCCCACCTGGTGGGTGTGGACAGCCCACGTGGGAGGGAGGATGCCAAGAGGCTTCATGGGGAAATGTGCCCCATGTGAGCCTCTGGCCTTGCCCAGGGTCCAGGCTGAAGGGGCATTCTAGGCCTGGCTGGTCCTCCAGGGTGTGGCTGTGGACGCTGCTGGCCCTCCTCAGATGTCCATGTAGTCATCGTCCTCATCCGACTCACTCTCTAGTGAGGACTCCTGACTGGATGTCTCTAGGATCTCCAGGGCTGGCTGGCACAGGCTCTCCTTTCTCACATTGGCAGCCGACTGGGCAGACAGGATGGCCGACTAAAGACAGGGCAAGACCCAGGTCAGGAGTGTGCAGCCCTGCCCCAGGCTTCTTGACTTTAACTTGAACCACCCCCTATTGCCTCAGTAACCCAAGCCCCTGCCCCAGGTCCCCAGGTAACCCAGATTCCCCTCCCCCAGGTTCCCTGTAATTGGTTCCCCTTACATGGTACCCATGTTCACCTTCAGCTTCTGCTTGGTCTCCTCCGAGATGCTGCCTTTGGGGGAGAGCAGGGTCGGGGTGGGCGGTGTAACGGTGATCTCAGGGGGGAACTTGGTGGTGGCTGAGGGGATTACCAGCTTTGGCATGTTGGGCAGGAGGCGGGACTTGGCCCGGCTGGGCTCAACCTTACCCGGATGGCCCTCTGGTGGCTGGGTGCTCCCACTGCTGGGGACCTTGGAGCTGGCAGCTGTGGGGAGAGACCTCAGGGGCTGAGCTTCACTTGAAGCTTCCAGGGACTGCCCGTCTCTCCCCGGCTCATGACTGTTTTCCCTCTGGAAGACAGAGGGATCTAGAGTACCTCCTCCCTGCTGCCACAGATGCTTCTCTTGGTCTGCTGGTCTGAGGCCTGATGGCCAACACATTCAGAATGGTATGCAGGCCCATGCTGGCCCCCAGGCCTCCATCCTGAGCAAGTGCTCAGCTCAGGCCCAAAGGGACTCAACTCTGGCTCTGGGGTATGGGGTGCTGGGGCTGTGACCTCCACCCAGATGTACTGTGTACTCTGGGAGTCCAAGACCTGAGACACAAGGGAGCCTCCCTGAGCCTTCTCAGGGCCCCTCAGGCATTGTGCTTACATGACTTGTATCCATCAAATCACTCCAGGACACACATCCTATATACCACAGATTGGACACTGAGTCCCACAGCCAGACACTCAGCCAGGTATGGTCACTGAGCTGGCCTCAGAGTGCCCACTTTCCTCTCACACTCCAGGGTGAATGAGGGGCTATGTTTGCCCAGAGCGTGGAGGCAGCTGGGGCAGTGGCAGGCTGCAACTCTGGGGTCCAGCAGCCTCCAGGGAGCTGTGCAAGCCGAGTGACCCAGCTGCCCTGGCAGGGCTCCACATTCCTCTGCAGCCATGGCTTTAAAAGGAGTGGGGCTTACTTAAGAGCCCAAGCCCGGTCCCCACTGGCTGGCGCCAGGTCCTGCTGTCCTGAGTGGTCTGTAGGAAGCCTAGCCAGCAGGAGTCCCTGAGGGAGCTGGGTGTGTGGCATGCGGTGGGAACAGGCTAGACAGAGGCTGGGGCGAAACTCTGTCTTGGCTGCCCATGAGGATGTCTCAGTGATGGAGCCCAGGGTCCTTGTTCCATGCCTGCCCCTCTCCTACCCCATCTGGGCTCTGCAGTGAGCTGACAGCCACGAGGCCCACGTGAGATGTCTGCCTCAGCAGAACTCCTCTACGAGTGAAGCCAGAGGTAGAGGAGAGGCTGTGGAGACGCTGACAGTGGACCACACCACACTCCAGCCTGGGCTCTTCCTTTGCTCCTCTGCCCACTCTGCCTTTCCTCCCACCTCATCTCCACTAGGCCTCCCCTGGGCCAGCCCTCCCAGGCCCAGAGCCTCGGCAGGGAAGCCCCCCTTGGCTGCCAGCTGTGAAGCAGCCTCATGGGAGCCAGTACTGGGCCACTCCAGACTGGCCTTACCTTGGCTGCAGGTGGCCTCGGCGCCTGTCTGGGAGGCAGACTCCGCTGGCCAGCAGTGTGGCTCTGCAGGGGGGCCAGCAGAGGCTGTCTTCACCTGCTGACTGCGCAGTGGCTCCTGGGGTGGGAAGCTGGTACCCTCTGCCACTCCTCCTAGCCCTTCTCCCTCTGTGGGGACACAGGCCAGCACAGGTGATGTACTCATCCACCCCATGGGCAAGGCCCATTCATGGCACTTAGGCATCTGTGCCAGGCCCTATGTTCCCAGCTGTGCCTTGGGACATCTGGGAAGGGAATATGGCTGATGTGGGAAGCCTAGGCTAAGACAGTTCTCTGTTTCCATAGGAGTGGGTTGGGGACTAGTAGGTACTCTTCTGGGACAAATGCATAGAGGGGTCAGGCTGATACTTTCAGGAAACTCCTCAGCCTCCAGGTAGACACTGGGTGTGGAGGAGTCTCTGATAGGTCTGGATCTCCCCCACCCCTTGCTGCAGGTGCCGAGTTCCTAAGCTCCAAGAACATCACAACCTCCTACCCTAACCCTAACCCTACAGCCCATCCTCTTCATCCCCAGCCTCTGCTGGGTCACATCCCCACCTGCTAGGTCAGAGCACCATTGCTATGGCCACGTATTCAGCCATTCTTGCTCCCCCAATCTCATCCCTGCATCACCCCAACTAAGCCCATCCCACTAACTTCCTACCCTATCCATAAAAGACCCAGCTCAATAAATGGCTTGAACTCATCATTTGGAGTCACTCCAGGAGGTCTTGCCTGGAACCCCCAAATTCAGACTAGCTGTGTTCATTACTGAGTCGTCACCATTTACCTAACAGTCTCCTTCTGGACAGCTGGACAGCTGACAAAGGAAAGGCCACACCCAAGACTGCAGGGCCCCTGGGCTGGGGTAAAACACCACCATATGGCTGTGAAGGTGGGCTTGCAGGGTGTGTGAGGATGTTTCCTCTCTCCTCTGGCTCACAGGAGAAGCAACCAGAACAGTAGATGGAGCATATGTTGTCATCATGCACTCCTGCCAGGCCAGACCACTCCTACCCTGGCAAGAGGCAGGGGGTGGGTATTGGCCTCAGTTGTGCCAAGAACTAGAGGGCCAGGGATTTAGCTCAGTGGTTTCACCGACTGCTGCGCAAGCGCAAGGACCCGAGTTCGATCCCCGGTACCAAAAAAAAAAACAAAAAGAATTAGATGGGCCCAAGAGGTGATGGCTACATCTGCGGCTGCCAGCCAGGCCATTACTCAGCATCAGTGTTGTGGCTGCCCAGGACTCCACTGGTACCTAGGAGGGCTCCAGCCTGCAGAAGAGGGCTGGGAAGCAGGTGGGCAGGTATTTCATGCCACCAGGACAACTTTCCTGCTCCCAGGGGAGACCCATGGAGTGGCACCAGGTCTGGGGTGGATATCCCCAAGCTTTGTATCTGGGGAGGCCCTGGACTGGCTTAGATCCTCCCTGGTCTCTTAGGACTGGCTCTCTGGCCCCTTCAACTCTGCTTGTGAGTCTTCTCTTCACCCTTCGGTCCTGCTCTGTTCTATCTACCCTAGAAGGCCTTATAGCCTCAGGGAAATGGACCCTCTCTCATTTAGCCCCAGCACTGTCCCAGCAGCTGGAGAGTTAGCTTTACACACAGCCAGGTCCTGGCATGGGGTGGGTGGATACTCAGTGAATAAGGAGATAGATACCGCTGGGAGGAAACCGCACAGGAAGTGCCTGGGCCTCCCTTGGGGAGGAAGTGCCCTGAGCCAGGGTGGGGCACTGAGCGCCCAGAGGGGTGTATCTGCTGTGTGGGGCCATGGCCTGGGCAGGAGGGTGAGCTCTTCATTAGAGTCTGGGAATGCTTGTGGAGGCCACATGGGCATGACAAGCTAAGACCAGATGCTGCCAGCCACCTTCTCCGTGAGGGTTAAGGGGAAGCCTGCCTTAGGGATGGCACCTGTTAGGCTCTCCTGGGTGGCTGCCTTTTTGACTCTCTTGTGTGTACCTTGGGACGTCATTGTGGAGGAATCTGTCCTCAAGTCTGCTCTTTCAAGTGGCTCAGTCCTCACTCAGCCCTGACTCTCAACCTTGTATACCACTGCCACAGCTTTGGCTTCAGGCTGCCATATCCTGTAGTTACACTCTAGTCACTGGATGCTTTTGTGATCAGGCCCTACCACCACTGGGAACAGCAGACCCCGGGCACACTGCCACACTGCCAGGGGAACATGGACCTTACTGAAGGCCAGCTCCTTCCTGCTGATGGCTTTTCCTGCTCTGGAGGCTGCAAGATGTGGCTTGGGGCAACATGCCTGTCCTAGCCTGGCCCTGACACCACCTAGTAACCCACCCCAGCAGGGCTAGCCAATGCTATTTGCCTACTGGCCCCACAGCAGCTCTAAGGCAGGCAGGTGTGGAAGTGGAGGGTGGGCCAGTCAGGGAGTGTGCTAGGTCAGGTGCCAGGGCCTGAGGCAAAGGCCCTCTGCCAGGCCAGTGAGGGCACACATTCTCAGTTGAGGGCTATCCTCACCCAGTCTCATTTAAAAGTTGTATCTTAGGCCGGGGATTTAGCTCAGTGGTTCCACTGCCTGCCCCACAAGTGCAAGGACCCAAGTTCAATTCCTGGGACCAAAGAAGAAAAAAGTTCTATCTTGGTAAAGGTCATTTAATCTAGTTTGGGGGAAGAAAACTGAAAAAGATTAACTCTCCAGACTGAAGAGTGTACAATTGGAAACAGATACTCTTCTTCATATTCAACAGAAGAAAACGGGATGTAAACTGTGGGTCTGGGCCTGTCTGAGGTAGGGCAGGCAAGCAGAGGGACTGAAGGTAGCCAGCCTTCAGGTACCTTGTTGGCCCCAGCTGCTGGATCGCCTTCTGGATTCACACATGGTTGGCAAGTGGCCAAATAGTCAGTCAGCCCTTTTGAGATTAGGTTATAAGAAATGCTGCATTCTAGCTGGTTGTGGTGGTGCAGGCACCTGTAATTGCAGCACTCAGGGGGCTGAGGCAGGAGGACTGCAAGTTCAAGGCCAGCCTGAACTACATAGCAAATCTGAGCTCAGCCTGAGGTACAGAGAAACACCTTGTTTCAAAAAATCAAAGAAGAGAGGGGAGTGGATGCTGCAGCTTCCTTCGTGCTCTATTGGATCTCTGGCTCACCATGATATGAGGACACTTGGCCATCCATGCAGAGGCCCACAGGGAGGAATGGAAGCCTCCAGCCAATATCCATTGAGGGCCTGAGGCTGCCACACATCCCTGAGAAAGCTCAGATGACAAGCTAGCAGCTTGAGTGCAACTGCCTGTGACCCTGAGTAAGGACCACCCTACTAAGTCACTCTTGGATTCTTGGTCCTCAGACACTGCAAGACAATGGGAACAAAGGGCAGGTAGAGGGCAATACACCCTGTCCCAAGGTGGAGGGATGGGAGCTGAGTCCTTGTGGGAGTGAGTAAACCACTGATACCAACTAACTTACTCAGGGTATGGGCTCCCATCACCACTGCACTTTGAAATCTCTACTACCAAATCCACACCAGCACCATGCTGACTTACTGCTAAGTGCTGCTCTAATCCTACTATTCCCCCTTTATACATTCTATGCAGGAAACTGAGGCAGAGAGAGGAAGAGGCCAGGTCACATCACAGTGGAACCACCATCTATCGTTCTTCAACAGCTTTTGTCCTGTGGCCTTCAGAGGCTCCTCTGGGAACAAATGGCCATGGCCAGTGCAATTGTGACTGCCTAGGTTAGAGTGTTCTCACACTTTCAGGATTCTCCAAGGAAAACTGGGGACAGCACCAGATGAAAACCAGCACCTGGGCAGTGTAGCCTGTGGCTGACCAGGGATTCTCGAGTCTGCCCTCCTGCCAGGTACTCCTGCTAGAGTGCACCATTGCTCAGATGGGTCAAGAAATGACACAGCCAAAGCACAGTCACATGGTTGAAAAAAACAGGCCTAGAAGTGACCCTCAGTCACAGGACTGTGACTAGGAGAATAGGCAAGCCTTTAGGAATGACACTCAGACTGTGGGCCAGCACAGGCCCTCAGGCAAGGGCAGAGGCTAGGTCCCTAAAATGGGGGAGAAGCAGGCAAAGGCTTGAAACCATAGGCCAGAGAGGCTAATCCACCCCTAGGTAGTCCCTGGGGGCACAGGGAACACACCAACCAGGCTGGTACGTGCTGGGGATCCACCAACTGGAGAGGTGAGCTATTTAGGGAACGTCTGTGTAATATCTGATACAGGTCTTCAGAGCCTGGCCACAGAACCAACATCCTGAGAATTAACAGGGGAGAGCCCCATGCCTTGGAATGGGCACACCCTCCAGATGAGCCCAAACGGACAGTTACAGCTGCAGAACTAGGGGTATGCCTGTACCAGCGAAGGGGATGGTGCCTTAACCTCTCTCCTACTCACTAGGTTGTGTGCTGCTACTTCAATGCCTCCTGCTCCCAGGAAAGGCTCTGGCCAGCCCTGTCAGTAGGCTGTCCTTCCAGTGGGTCCTGGCTTTTAGAAAGAAGTAGGGCTCCCACTAATGGAGTCAGCCAGGCTTTATACAACCTGTGCCCCATCTGATTTTTCTTTACAAGTCCAGTGACCTGGCCTCTCCCCTCAATCTGGCTGGCTTTCATCTGTCTTGCTCATGGGACTGTGATGGGGCTGGGAAGAACTGGTGCCCAGGGATTACTGAGGCCAGATGCTGGTGGTCCTGCAGTACGCTAGGCTTCCCAAGGAGGCCTTATCTTCCCTAGATCCCCCCTCCCTTTTTTTACCTGACCAAGGCATCTTTCATCATCACCATCATCATCATTTTTGTGATATTAAGGATTGAACTCAGGAATACTGAGCCATGTTACCAACCCTATTTATTTATTCATAGTTTTGCAGTACTGGGGATCAAACTTAAGCTCTTTACTACTGAGCTATATTCCCAGGCCCAGCTCTGCTTTAAGAGGCTGAGGTAGGAGGATCATAAGTTGAAGGCAATTTAGTGAGACCCTGTCTCAAAATAAAAAAGGACTGGGGTATGTGTCGCTCAGTGATAGAAGGCTTGCCTAGCATGGATAAGACCCTAGGTTCAATCCCCAGCACTGTTAAGGGCTGGGGCTGGGGGAGATGGATAGATGCAGGATGAGGCTACCAATGTTGCCAGGGTCTGACAAATGGACCAGCAGCTGCCACCCTCTGAGGCAGGATCACCATGCTGGAGAGTACTTCCCCCCTTCCACCCATATTCTCCATGCAGGGAGCAGGACTTCTTGTCCACTGGCAGTGAGGGCCTGAGCACACCTCTGGCATAGCTGGATATGGGGGCTTCATGCCACCAGGTGGACTGGGATGGGACTCACCTGGGCCCAGAGAGGCCATGCTGGGGGTGGCCTCGGGCCTGGGTGGCCTCGGGGTTCCAGAGTCCTTGGATGGGTCTGGGGTGGAGGCTGATGCTGAGGGAGGACAGCTGATGATAGCCATGGTGGCAGCCAGTGCAGGGCGAGGCTTGGTGTGGGTATCACTGGTCCTCTGCAGAGTATCAGCTGGCACAGGGTCAGGTGCCGTGGGAGCCACAGCTGCAGGAAAGAAGTTCTCTCGGCTGTCCTTGGGGTGCTTGGGGGTGGTGGGTGTGTCCCCTGAAGCCTGTGAACACAGAGGAGAGAAGGAAGGCTGGGGCAGGGCCTCTGAGCCCATGTGGCCCCTGATGTACACCAGCCTAACAGGATACTTCACCTGGACCCAGGGTGCCAACACGCCCTTCAGGGTGTCACTCTGAGCCCCACAGTGCTGCCAATATCAAGAGGCATCCTGCCAGGATGTGGCTGATGCTAGCACACAGCTGGGGACCTAGCATCCCTCTCTGGGGGACATATGGCCTGTGTTGGGAGGAACTCAGGACCTCCAGCTGGTCTCCCTCACTCCAGGGGGCCACTGAAAGAAATATGTCCAGCCATGATTCTAGGTGTAGGGGTCCTGGGGCCAACCTGGGGCCTGCAGGCATGGGTAGTCAATTTTGGAGGGTGAATTCCCAAGGACCACTAGTGGGAATGTCTCGAGTTCAGGACTGCACTCAGCTGCAACCCTAGTCATGGAGATTGATGCTGCCTCTCCCCTCGCCCCATACTTGGCCAATCAGGTCCCTTGAAGCTCGGACACACAGTGCCCCTGCCACAGGCCTAGGGCTCTCAGGTGAGCAGAGCCCTCAGAGGTCCCTGAGAGTCTTCCTTTGCAAATTTCCCTCTAGCACAAGTTATTTGCAGGACCTTTTTTTTCACAGGACCCACTCCTGTGAAAGCCCAGACCTCCTGGGACAGGTGTGAAGACCATGGCACCCAGCAACATGCTTCAAAGAAGGTGAGGCAGGGCACTCTTCACAGCAGAGCTGAGGGAGCTCTGGCCTTCAACCCCCTCCCCAGCACCAGGCCCAGTGAAGTGCCTGAGCCACCCACACCAGGGAAGCAGGACCCTCACCCCCATCCCTGCCAGTGCAGGAGAGTCACATGCCCACTGGTAGGCACCTCAGTGCTTGGGAGGCAGTTGACTTCCACTGATGACCTGTTTCTTCTCATGTCTGTCGGTTGGAAATGCCCTCTGGAGCTGGATGTGGTGGCACATGCCCATAATCCAGCACTCGGGAGGCTGAGGCAGAAGGATTGCAGTGAGTCTGAGGCCAGCCTGGACTACATAGTGAGTTTAAGGCCAGCCTAAACTACATAGTGTGTCAGAAAGAAAGACAGAAAGACAGACAGACAGACAGAAAAACAGAAACAAAGAAAAAGAAAAGGAAAGAAGGAAAAGAAGAAAGGGACAAAAAAGGAAGAGAGAAAAAGAGAGAGAGAAAAGAAAAGGAAGAAAGGAAGAAAGGGAGGGAGGAAGGGAGGGAGGGAGGGAGGGAGGGAGGAAGGAGGGAGGGAGGGAGAGAGAGAGAGAAAGAAAGAGAAAGAAAGAGAAAAAAAGAAAGAGAGAGAGAGAGAGGGAGGGAGGAAGAAAGATAGATGCCCTGCCCAGCTCCATGTGGCCATGTTGTGGGTGTCTGGGATAAGTCCCAGACTGGTGCTATGGGCAGCAGTCTGCAGGGAGGGCAGGGCGGGAGGACAAGCCTGGCTCTCAGGTTCTGGTAGCCCACAAAGGTACTGATGGTGTTGCAGCAGTCCAGTGGCATGGGCAGACATGTGGGGGAAGGTGAGTGCTGTGTCTGTCCTCAGTTGGGAGTAGAGGCTAACTGCACTGAGCCTCTAATGATGTCCAGCACACCCTCTAGGTGTGCGCACATCTGCCATGGCAACTGGGACGTGTGGAGAGCAAAACAGATGCTTCCTGAGGGGCAAGGCAAGTGATTTGGAGGGCCACAGCTTCCTCCTACCTGGTGCTGGTCAGAAGTGGGTCCAGGATATTTGTAACTGTCCCACCTGCCTACCCCACGGTGGGATGGCCCTGGAGGGGACCTTGAGACAGCATCCTGTGTTTCCCACCCCCAGGAGGGGGGAAGGCCCAGGCTGGCCTTGAATTCATGGCAACCCTCCTGCCTCAGCCTCTTGAGTGTTGGGATTACAGACTTACAGGCACATGGCTCCATGCCTGGCTTCCCTTAGGAGTAGGGAGCAAAATGCACCAGCATTGGGAGAGATGGGGAGGCAGGAAATGGCTTCCTGAGACTAGGCTTGAGGGAGATGGGAGCTAGAGTAGAGCAGCCAGTCATCAGCAGCGTCGCTCCAGGTCTGGGGTGGAAGTCACGGGCCAGTTATGTAGTGAGAGGATCTGAGGCAATATCAGGGGCATCCCCACCCCACTGGGGTCTAGGTAATGGGTCAGAATATCAACAGGAAGGGAGTTCAGATCCATCAAGCTGGCTCTCCTACACATGGGCTCTGTACTCCAAGAGGGGACCACTGGGGCATGGCCTGCATTTCCCAGTAGCAAGCAACCTAAAAGGACCCCAGTTCCCTAGTGCTGGCCACCCCCACCATCCAGCCCGTCTTTCAAGGGTCCTTGACAAGAAGTTCTGGCAGTCCACCCCTCAGAGCTCCCATATGTGTGTACTCTGGCAGCTGGTGGGCCCCTTTGGCTTTGGGGTTCTCAGCTAAGAAATGAGACTATACTCTGCCTTGGCTCTTGCCAGTTCAACATAAGTAATGGGAAGAAGTGTGAGTGTGGGGTTCCCATGTGGGTCAGAAACAGGCTTCTTTCCTGAGCAGTCACTGCTCACATCCACCTGGCATACTGGGCTGGTGGAGGTGGCAGGATAGGGCCCCAACAGGTCCTAGAGAGGCTGTGGCCACGGTGCTGAGCACTTCGGCTACTGAGGCAATAAAAAAGTGGTGAGGGCCGCTGGCAGGTTGGGTTATTTCCTACCAAGGACTCTGGCCCTCAGCTGTAGGGCTGGGGCCACCTGCTCCCTCAGTGACCCCTGCCTGGCCTACCACCTGTTTGGTCAAAGGGGAAACCCAGGGCTTCCTCAGAGCAAGGACCTGGACAGGGGCGATAACTGATGCCCCATTCCACTGACATGAAGCCCAGCTGGAACCCCAGGGTGGCTACATGCCAGCTGCTGGTACTCCTGGGATGAGGCAGGCCAAGGCTGTCAAGTTGCCAGTTGGGACAAAAGGCTGCACCTGCTCAAATGACAAGCCACAGCTCTCAGACCTGTAGGTTCTCAAAGTTGTCAGGCTTCCCTGACAATCCTCCCACTGTGTTCGGATCTCACCCCTTTTACTTCGGTCACCAGGACCATTCCTGGTGGTCACATCCTGTTCACTAGCCTTCCGTTGGGCTGGGGCTTTCCCATAAAAGCCCAACTCCTTACTCTCCTTTTGCTCAAGCCTTTCACAGTCCCATCATTTCTCAAAAACAGCCCTGGTCCCTGAGTCCTCATAACTGGTGGGCCCCCATCCTGGCTGGCCTGGCCCTGGCCTGCCCCTGGGCTCTTTGAACACTCTTTCTTGGACACCACCCTATCCTGTCCCAAACCTCCCCCCTACACCTGTGGTCCTGCTGAGGTGCTTGGCTCTGCCTGTGTCTTCTTCCGGCCTCAGGTCCATACTAACTGCTTCAGGGGCACCTACACTAGGGATCCTCACACTCAGAGGTCTGGACTCAACTGTCCCTTCAGGAAGGGGCCCCTCTGACCTCTCTGCATCCTTAGCATTTCCCTTGTGAGAGTCTCGGACTCAACAGAACCCAATTTCAACCCTGCCTGGTTGCCCTCTCCCAGGTGCTTCCCAGAAAGGGCCTCACCCTCATCTCTACCCTTGCCACCTCCTCCCTGACATCCTGACATGCCAATCCACCCTCTCACCATCTCTGCAGCCCTGTCCTCTCCCTTGCCTAATAAACACAAAACTCCCACCACCCTGTTAGACTAAACCCCCAAACCCCACCACTACATGCCTCCTTCCAGTGGGCTCCTGCACAGGCTGCATCTCTACCTTCTGTCCCCTCCCACTTTGCTCTTAATCAACCCGACTCTAACCATCACTTTCTCTACCTTTGTCCCAAACAGAAGGACCTTTTCAGGTGAGGTCAATGGGCTAGGGGCCATCTCCTGGTCTATGGACCAGGGAGCCAAGGCAAGGAGACCCCTCAGGTCACATATTCACATGTCAAGAGCTGGAATCTGGGCCCTCTCAAGGACGCCCCCCACTAGCCCAAGGTTCAGCCACCTCATGTTCCTCTCTCTCCTTGGCCACCACTGACCACAGGAACTACTCAACGCTTGACCTGCAGCCTGGGCCTACGTGTAGGTCAGGCTTACCTGTCTCTGGGCAGCAGCTCCAAGGTGGACTTGACAGAACTTCACAGCCTGCTCCAATGCAGCCTCCTCATCTACCTGAGAAAGAAGATGACCAAGGTCAGAAGGCCTGAGTGCTTAGCCTCCTCCCTGTCTGAGCCCTGTGCCTCAGACAGCACAAATCAGCCTATGGTGAGGTCCCCAATCCTGTAAAGAGCACTCCCCACTATTGACTGTATCCAGGTCCTCCTGGCTCTCCTGTTGGCAGGTGCACATCTGTCTCCTAGGTGGGACTGCCAGCCAAGGCGACCTAGTCACCCTTCTGGCCACAAGTTAATTTCTGTGGCAAGTTATTTGTGTCCTTAAGAGCTCAGGCTGGCAAGGGGGAACTTAGACCCCCAACCAAGCCTTCAAATTCAGCTGAAGCCTGTCTGCTTCTAGGTATCTTCTGGCAGGGGCAGTCTTCTGGGCTTGAGCCTGTCCCTCAGGTGGGTAGGATGGAGGGCTGTGATCTGAGTGGGAATCTAAGATCTGGGTGGTAGGCAGACCTAGGCTGTGCCAAACATCCTGGGGCCCAAGACACGGGGAGGTCAGAACGAGACTGGGGAGTTGTGGGGGTTCCCCTAGACAAGCAGCAGGTAGGGCTTAAGGGTGACAGCTATCCACTGCCAACCAAGGTCAGGGGAGCAGGCAAGGCAGGGAAAGGGTCCAGCCACACAGCAAGGAAAGGACCAGCACTCAAACAGCCTACTAAGTAATTAGCAAATAGAACAACAAATGGAAGTTAACACTCGATGCTGGTGAGATACAGACAAGCAGTCTCTTAAAGTTGTTTATCAGGAACGGTCACACCATTTGTACCAGTCACTGAAGTTCTGGGGATTCCTCCTGTGGGAATAATTTTAAATAGAAAAAAAAGAGTATGTACCTATACATTAAAAGAGGGGGAAAAAAAGCTGGGCATTGTGGTGCATACCTGTAATCCCAGCACTCTGGGAGGCTGAAGGAGAATCTCAAGTTCAAGTCCACCCTGTGCAATTTAGTGAGACCCTGTCTCAAAAAATACAAAGGGAAGCTAGGCAAGGTGCCACACACCTATAATCCCAGCACTCATGAGGTTGAGGTGGGAGGACTGCCTCAAGTTCAAGACCAGCCTGGACTACATAATAAGTTTACAGCTAGTCTGAATTACATAGCAAGACTCTGTCTCAAAAAACCAAAAAAATTTTTAGGAGATTAAAAAAAAAGGGCTGGAGGACCGGGGATTTAGCTCAGTGGTTCCGCCACCTGCCTTGCAAGCGCAAGGACCTGGGTTCAATCCCTGGTACCAAAAAAACAAAAAAACAAACAAACAAAAAGGGCTGGAGATGTTGCTCAATGCAAAGGGCCTGTATCAATGCCCATTAATGGGGTGGGGGGAGGAAGGCAAAACGAGAAGAATAATAGCCTCTCTGGTCACACTCAAATTACTGCAGTGATAACAAGTCTCAAATGAAGTAAGGACATGATCCAAGTACATCCAGAGGCCCCTTCATAGGAGTCCCATCTCCCTGGGCTGGATCAAGAATAACATTTCATTTTCCTTTAAGGTCGAGTTCAAACATTTAAAGCTCACTGTTTTTCTGACTAAATGTATAGCCTGCTTCATTATAGAAAACCTAAAAAAAAACCCCACCCCCACCCCAGTGTACAGTGGGGATGCAGTGGTCATGATACCTAAAACCCACCTCAGGGGCAGGCCCTGACACACCTGGACACCCAGGAATGAGCTTCCTAGAGAGAAGACAAAACAATCAGAGACTTCGGACTCGCACATATCCCTTGGGGAATTTCACTGCCCACCCACCTGCTTGATGAGCATGTAGGTCTCTGACATGATCCTCTCAATTCGGCCCAGGTCATAGGCCACACCCTTCTGGCCCTGCTGCCACACTCGGTAGGCGTCCAGCAGCAGTGTCTTGCCGGACTCCGTGTCCTCCAAGAGCTTCCTCTTGCGGCTGTGCCGTGGGGGTGGCTCCTCGGGGTGGTTGCTGCACCTGGCCCCTGAGGCAGTGGTGGGGCTAGTGTTGGCAGTGGGTGCTACTGGGGCTGATGTGAGTGGAGTGGGCTGCTGCCGGGTGCTGATGCTTAGTTCCTCCAGGGACAGCTCAGCAGGCCGGCTCTCAGGACCCTGATCCCTCAGAGGGCGGCCTGGCAGTAGGGGCAGTGTCCGTTCCAAGTCTGGGCAGCGAATGGCAGCCTCGCCTGTGTCCATGGGCTCAGTAGGCCCTGTTCGAGGACTCTCCTTGTCCTTCCGCTCCCCACCCTGGTCTGCACTGTCTGCTGCATCCATGGCCATAGGCCGGTGGTTCAGGGAGCCCACTTTGGCCCCTAGTTCAGGCTCTGGCCTTGAACCATCAGCCAGAGGAGTCTTCTTGGGGTTGGGGAGGCTCTCCTGGCCATCCTCGGGGCTGGCCTTGTGTGAGACATCAGTGGTCATCCTGGCTCCAGGGATGCCGCAGGCCTTGGGCCCTGGGCGTTCTGATCCCTACAAGAAAACCAAAGATAAGACACTGGTGTCTCCATTGCAACAAAGCACGTCTGGGTTCCCTCTCCCACCCAATACCACTGTGGCTCTGGACATCTGCTAGCCAGCAAGCACTGTGCCTCAATCATCATCAGAGAAGGACACCAGGCCCAGAGACCTTCCCTCCTATGCACATCAGGCTGCCCTATGACCTATCCAAGTAATCCGACAGGTTAGTGGACTCTTATTTGCTGAGTAAGTCCTCTTGGCTCGCTTGCGGCTTTGTGATGTGAACTTTGGGGTGTTTTATGGAAATGAGACCTGCCTGGAGCCAAGAGGTGTGCTTGCAGCAGAGCCAAATCTTTCTGGCCTCTAATGTTAAAGTGAGGGTGGTGAGGACACTCTCAGGCTTGGGGCACCATCCTGAGCACCTACATCAAGCCCCCGCCAGCACTACTAGGCATGCGCTGTGGAGACACCAGTTCTACTTCAGCTCCCAGCTTGCTCAGCTCCCAGCAGTACCAGCTGCTAGGCAGGTTTCTTAAAGTCCTAGACCTCAGGTGCTCAGCTCTGAAATGGGGGCCCTGTTGTATCTGCCTAGAGGGTACAAAGGGAGGAGGATGCTCTCAGAAGCCTTGTTCAGCCCACTGTGGGTAGGACTCCGGAACCCACCCTACTCAGGGTGCAGTGCTAAGGGGCTCAGCTGCATAGGGGGTTTTCACCTCCTGCATTAAGCACAGAGTGTTGGGGCCTCACTAAGTGGTTGCATGTTCACTGGCTAGGATGATATTTCCCTCGTGGGGTAGGATGAGTGAGTGCTACTTCACAGGTGGGGACACAGGGACCTGCCTAAGGGGGGAAAAGGACTTGGGAGCATACTCACAGGTTGGAGGAGAGGGGTGGCAAGGTACGTACCTCTGCAAGCTCACTTAGTGTGTCTTCCAGCACCTTCACAGTGAGGATGAAGGCCCGCTGTGCCAAGACCTGGCGGTCAGCATCTCGCAAATACTTCCTGTGGTCACACGGGTGGCCAGAGAGGATAGGGGTGTGTCAGACACCACCGAGTGCTACTGAGTGGCTTATCCCTCCCTTGTGCCTTGTCCCTGCCCCAAGTATGTCTATTTGTCCCTGCATTCAACCTACTGAGGTCTGCTCTCCCAAAAGTCTTTCTTGAACCTCACCCTTCACATTCCACAGGTCTCTGACTGTAGCTGGCTGTTCTGGGCCCACTGAGCTGGCCACAAACCCCAAGGGCATAGCCACAGTGGGTCAGCCTTGCGTGCTTCCATAGGGAAAGCTGGGGAGAGGTGCAGCCCTGTCTCTAGGGGTGCCCTCTCTGAGCTCATGGCATTCCACAGGTGAACAAGACTATGAGAAAGTGATGCAGTGCAGGCACAGGAGAATGGCTGACTCAGCTCCAGACTTTACTGCCAGTCCAGTCCACCTGTGAGCTGCATCTTCTGTGATGCCCATAACCCCTGCATGTAGCAGCTGTGGCGGGTCCCCCTCTGTTTCGTCTGTTCCACTTTCTAGGGGAGGGATTCTTGGTTTGTGTTGAGGGCCAGGTCTCCACTGCCCATCTAGTTCTTACTGGACTTCAACTGAGCTACATAGCTATGATCTGAATATTTGTTTGCCGCATGACCTGGCAGAACTTCTGAGAACCCCAGGCTGGGGAAGAAGCAAGGGGAAAAGGAAGGCTGTGTTGTCCAGAGTCTAGATGTGGAAACCAAAGTCAATGGGGAGAACCTGTGTTGGCTCCAGGTTGCTAGGGCCCAGGAGTGGTGTCCCTTAGGTGCTAGACACTGAGACAAAATACCCTGGGAGGAAAAGGTTGGCTGGGGCTCCCTGACAGCAGGCCTCAAGGCTAGGTTGGAGCAGTGGTGAGAGGGCCCAGGTGGCTGACTGACCCACAGCAGCACAGCCATGTGCCAGGCTGTGTGCACAGGCAGCTCACTCACTTGCCCTGGTCCGGAGTCCGCTGCAGCATGGAGGAAACCTTCAGCAGGGTGCTGTGGTCCCGCAGCTGGGCCAGCACCTTGAGCAGCAGTACAATGGAGCGGTTCATGTGCCAGGCAAAGCTGCCTGGTCGGTCAATCTCATCCACGGGGATCCGCCAGATGCCCTGTATGATAGGCAGGAACAGGCTGTGAGGACGGCTGCTGTGGGTGGAGCTCAGGGACATCCTGCCTGAGGTTCCCTCGAACCTGCCACAGTGCCAACACACTCTACCTAGTCAAGGATGTTTCAACCCCTTCTAACTATACAGAGGATGAAGTATGGCCCCTTCCACCTGAACCTCCTCACCAATAGTGGTAAACAACATACACATGGTTCGGGAGACTCCTCTTTTGCACGGCTGTGTTGCACATGTCTATTGGGTCCGTGCCCTGAGGTGGCACATAGGACAAGCACACATCTCTCTACATAGGTAGTGACAGAGCCACGTGACCAACTCTTACAGGTGGAACCACTGGGTCAAAGGGGGCTATGGTGGAACTCTGGCAGCTGTGCCAGCAGAAAGGCGCCAGCATGACCCCACCCTTTGGGATCCTCTCTCCCTGCAGCTCTGCTGTATCATCTGCAGCTCCTAGGGTGCCCAGGTCCCTGCCATCTCAGTCAGACCACATTCTCTGGGAAGGACCTCCCTCCTCTCTCCCTCAGCCCACACCCAACCTGCTGCAGTACTGTGCAACCTCTGCCCATTGCCAGCTCCAGAGTCTGGTTCCCTGCGGTGTCCTGGTAACTAGCATGCCACCTGATAACCACTCAGGCTCCAGTCATGGTGCAGGGGAAGCATGTATGACAGGGAGGGAGTGATAAGTGAACAAGAATTGAGGAGCCCATCTCTGGTACAGAAACTCAGGAACTTGGGAGGAGTTAGCAGGCTCCCAAATGGGTCCTGACAGCCAAACCCCTAGAGAAATCCTGCGCAGAACGGACCAAGGCTACAAGTGACACTGGCTCCTCTTTCTCAGCATAGGGCCTGGCTGAAGTATGAGGTTTTGGGACCTTGGCTACCCATCACAGGGACCACGGTGGGGATGTCCAGAGCCCTGTTCCTGTGGGTGCTCCCTGCCAGCTCCTGATGCCTGCTCAGGGGTGGTGGCCCACCCTACTCTAGCAGCCCTGGAACAAAAGTTGCTTAGATCCAGGAGTCAGGCACAACCCTCAGCCCCAAGGCAATGCACCCTCCATACTAGGCCACGGGACAGACAGATGAGCAGCCTGGCTCATACTGAGACAAGGAGTGTCCACTGGACAGGCTGGGGGCTGTATGAAGAAGCCATCTTCCATGCCTGACAGTGCCAAGGAAGATGAAATGAGGAGCTTAAACCATCCACAGGGAGGGCAGCAAACAATACTGTATTTTCTACAGCAGCTTATGAAAAGCCACTGGAGAAGAGGCATGAGGGATGCCTTTGAGCAGCTGTGGGAGCCAGTGGGGGGGGGGGGGGTAAGGACCCTAGGCTTTGGCACTCTGCCCCTCTGTTTCTAGGGCTGTGTAAGGTGTAAGTGTGACTGCTATCCCTGTCACCCACTGAGCCCATTAGTTGGGGACTTGGAAAGGGTTCACCTCCTGGGAAGCTATTCAGACACCACTCAGGTGGTCTGCATCATAACCTCCCACAGCTATGCCATAAACACCAGAGCTCAGTGACAGAGAGTGACTTTTAAGAGTCACACAGCTGGAGGCAGCTCAGAGTTGGCCCTCACCACACCCACAGCACTGAAGAAAGGAACCCCTTGGGCCTATGAAGGGAAGCCTCTACCACCTGCACCAGCCTCCACCACTGCCACAGCTCCTCTCTGAACCAGATGTGAGAGGGAGAAGCGCAGGGCCACATTTCATTTAGAGATCTCATGACCCACTGCTCCCAGGTCTCACTCTTTAGAAAGGACACAGGACACACCTTGCTCCAGGCAGTCAACTGAGAGGGTTCAGAATGACCCTAGATGTCTTTCTTTCCTTTTTTCTTGAGGCAGTCTTTCTTTGCAGTCCAGGCTGGCCTTAAACTCACTATATAGTCCAGGCTGGCCTCAAACTCACAGGAATCCTCTTGCCTCGCCTCCCGAGTGCTGGGATTACAGGTATGTGCCACCACGGCAGGCATGACCTTGAATTTTATTGATTCCTTCCTCCACTCCTTCCTGTGCACAGCCCCTGATGACTTGGATCAAGCTGGAGATCAATCTTTCCCAAGCCTGGAGTCAAGCCAGCAATTCCATGCTTGAGTCTCCACCAATGCCCTTCTATGTCCTCTACCCAGCCAACTCTTCCGTGTCCTCCCAAGCCCAGTTGTGACATCACCTCCTCTCTGAAGTCCTCCTGGCTTGCTGTCCTCCTCTAACTCTCACGGAGAAAACTCACGGTCAGCCCCTCAGATTGTTGGGGGTGAGTTTGTGGCTAGAAGTATGTACTGGCTGGGACCAGGTTTGCTTTAGCTCCGGGTCCCCAGGGCCCAGATACAAACCAGGCAGAGTAGGTGGCCTTTCTAGGTTGAGGAGCGCTTTCTGCCTCCCATTTTGCAGGGCATGGGCTCTGCTGAAGTCTGTCTGGGGAATCCTAGCCCCCTAGTCTCCTTGTTGGCCCCTCACCCTGGAAATTTCCATGTTCAACTGTACAGGGCAGGTGTGAGACAATTCTGCTCACAGAAAACAGAAGGCTCCTCCAAGCTCCAGTTGTGGACATGATCAGTCCCAGGCTAGGGGAAGGTGCTGCAGGGAGGATGACTGGTGCCCCTTTTCCTAAAAGGTAGTCACTGCAAGGCAGCAACACTGCAGTCTGAGCAGTGCTCGCTGACAGTGGCTCACCTGGCCAGGTAACAGCCTGCTTGTCTCTCTTCCTATAAGAAAGGGGACTGAGAAGGCATTTCCTGAGACAAACCACACTTGGCCCTCTGCAGGGTGGGCTAGAGAGGCATGGTACAGCTGACAGATGGTGAGGGGTATGGAGGGCAGAGCCCCTGCAGAGAACAATTCCAAACTCTTGTTCCCAAATTCAAGGATTAGACATAGCACTTATGTTTTTCAGGGGGAGAGGCATGTGCCAAATCGAGCCAATGAACATCTGGAGAAAACCTCCAGAAGGGGCTACAATATGGTCACCTGGAATAACCGGGACTATGTGAGGTAGCCTGGCACTGCTAGCCCATCTGGAACTCAGTGAGGGGGGGTGGCTGGGCACAGGCTCACTCTGGTGTGAGCCCAAAAACTGTTACCTGCTTGTTGAAACTAGGCAGTGCCCTGGGAGACAGGCATTGGAGATTTCATCCCAAGCCCTACGTAGAACACTTGGGATGTCCATGGGGTGGTTTCAGAGGGAGCTGGGCTGTGCTGGCCAAGCTGCACACACTGTTTCTATTGTCTCTCCCTCTCCACTGCTGCTGAGGCTGGGCTTTCAACCCTACCCATCCTACCTCTCTGGTCTCTGGGATAAGCGCTCACTCTGGTAGGGGCCTGGGGAATGAATGAGGCAGGTTTACTCTGAGGACCTCCTGGTTTGAGGCAGATGGAAAGGAAAGGCAGCTCAGGCCTTCCTCCCTGGGTGGAGGTGAGATAGGGAGGGCCTCACAGGAGGTGGAGGGCAGGTGACTGGAAACAGAAGCACATTAGATGTAAGGGGGAAAAGACACCTACACTTGCAGACGTTCCTAAAGACACACACTTCCCAAAAGTCTGTGCCTGTCAGCAGTAGAAACCCAAGGTAGCAGAGGCCTCCCTCCCTGGAAAGCACAGCTTGTGGAAGGCCCTCTTGCCCCAGCACCTCCTGGAGCATGCAGATGCTGACAAACCCACTCATGTGAGCAGCTCTAATTTGCACTGCACATTCCAACACATGGTTTGGATCCCTATCTCCCATCCAGTTCATTCTGTAATATAACACCATTTATTTTGTAAAGGACAGAAGACAGAAAGAATCAGGTAGCAAGTCCACGGAAAACCAGAAGGGAACCACAGACACTGCTAATGAACATTTTAAACCAGTGCTTACAGGCCTGAAGGGTGGGTGGCATTTCGCATTTGTGCACACTCATTGCATCTGGCATCTTGCTTGGCCTTTTCATAGTAACAGTGGTACTGAAGGGCACACTTTCTGGGAGGGGTCTGACTGGCTCAAGTGCCCTTGTTGATTCATTCACCATTTACTCATTCACGTATGACAGTGTGGGGCTCAACTTTGTTTGCAGGGTGTTAAGCATCATCCCCTTCCCTTCCTCTGTAAAGGGTCTGTTTCCTCCCCCTCCCAGGGCTGGGCCCTTGGCCTTGCTCTGCCTACTCACAGGTCATGGGGATGTAGTCAGCAGGTGAGCCTGGGAACCCAACCAGGCTTTCCTCTCCTAGCAGGAGCCCTTGAGAATACCCCACCTCCCCCAGTGTGGCGCTGTGTGCAGATGGAGGTAAGCCCTGGAGATACAGGGTTCTGTGGGACAGCTGGCCTGAGAGAGTGGAGCCACCAGGAAGTCAGGAGCCAGCAAGATGAAAAGCAAGCCAACAACTTAAATTTCTTGCCTGAGCCAGGAGGGTTTCTGTGTCACATGGCCTGAACCCAGGCCCTCCAGGAAGGAGTGGAAAGAGCCAAAGCAGACCTCTCCCTGTACTACCCCTCCCACACTGAGTAAGCTATGCAACCCCCAGAGAGCAGGGTGTTGGAGAAGGCCTCTCAGTGTGAGGACAGGCACCCAGCAGGAGCAGAGGACCTGCTCTGCCCTGTCTTCCTCACCACAGCCCAACATGGCAAAGTCCCGGCTGCACCCACTCCTGAGGGCACAGGTGTGGGCTGCTGGGAGGGTGTGAGGGATATGCTGAGGGGGACCTAAGTGGGGGCTGATGAGTAGGATGTGGGCAATAGTGCTTAAAAAGAGGCCTGGCTGAGGGTAGATGGAGGGAGGCCAGCACTGGGCAGGGTAGAAGGGGTCTGACATCCCCACAGAATCCCAAGGTCAGGCCACAGCAGGATCACAGATTTGAGACAGCCAAAAGCAGAAGTGGGAGCCAGGAGCAACAGAGACCCCACAAGGTGGGCCTGGGATGGGGCTTCCCTTCTTGTGGTCCCCTCCTATTCTCCCCCTCTCCCCTGCCGCCTTCCAGTCCTGCTGCTCTAGACCTCCCCTGGATGTCCTTTCCCACCTCCACAGGCAGAGATGCTGGCTCTGGAGTTGCTCCACTCAACTCTGGTGTCAAAAGGACCAGCTCCTTGGTGGTCAGCACAGCTGGGAAAATGCTTCCTTAGAGTGCTATGGGCAATTAGGGGTCTACACTGGCAGCCTCAAAGCACTTAAAAACACCGGGATTGTGTTCAAGGCTCCTCCTGCATGCCAAATGCCTCATCCTAGGGATCTCAGCCCACCCCCACCTCCTGAGTGGTTCTGTGCTTCTCAATGGCAGATGAGGTCACCAAGACTCTAACAACGTGAATAATTTATGGAGCCTCAGACTCTGGGCAGAGGGTTTGATATGAATTCTCAAACCTTCCCCACAGCTTTGAGACTCAGGTGTCCCTCACTGCTCTGGAGACCACAGAACTTTTGAAGCTGTGTCCTGGAGTGGGACAAGCCTAGGGGTACAGGAAAGTGGGTGTAGCTGCTGTGGGGTGAGGGCCCACAGAGTCTTTCCCAGGGAAACTGAGAGCTGGGTAGTGCAGGTAATGCACTGCCCACTTACAAGGGCACTAAAGGGGGGAGGATTTGACTTCAGCTCATGACAATCTTGGTGGGTGGCATCCTAGGGAGGTGACAGTAGTGGCTTCTACAGGTATGGAACATTGCTCCTGGCCACTTGGACTGGCTAAGCCTGGCCTCATGGCTCATGACACTGCCTATACATTGAACTCAGTAGCCCAAGGCTACTGACATGATTCAAATAGACATGGCTGTCACAGTGAACCCCACTGCCCAGGCAAATTTTGACAGTAGAGCCTAAAACTATTTCTGAGGCTCCAGGTGAAGGGTACCTACCCCTAGCTGTTACCTTTACAGACCCCAGCTTTCAATCATGGATCCTCTTACAACCTCCTCTGCTTCAAGGCACATGCAACATCCCTCTCCAAAAACAAGTGCCTCCTACAAATGCCAGAGCAGGAAAGAAGGGTGCACAGAGGGTGTAACCCTGTCAGAATTGCATTAGAATTGAACAGAATTGAGGCATGGCTTCTTGCAGAACAGATGAGGCTCAAGGCACAGGATTGAGAGGGGACTCAGATTTATCCTATGTCCACACTGGCAGGGATAGTCTAAGTGTGTGATAAACCCAGCCCTCACTTCTCAGAGAGGGAAATTGAGTCCAGGTCACCTGTTTAGGACTGTCCAGGGATCTCAAAGTGGCACAAATGCCAGACTTGTAGCTTAGGCCTCTCCCAGAACCCTTGGTTAACACTCCCAAATGAAGAAGTTGGACTGCTTTACAGTTGTAGAAACAAAGGCATGGAGAACATAGGCACTAATGCCCAATCACTTTTAGAGCCAGTGGCTTTTTAAGACCTGGAATGCCCAAACAGGGCAAGCGTGGACTAGAAGACCTGCCCACAGATGGGGCAGCTGATCAATGGCCAGTGTCCTCCACTAGCACCATGGGAGTCTCAGAGGCCACATGTAAGTCCCTTGGGCCCCTGTTGCAGGAAATGGCCTCTAGCCTTGGTCCTTCCAGGTCTTAGCTGGCCTCCTCAGCCTGTCCTTTGCTGTGACTCTCACAAGATTCAGATGTGATCCCTTCCCCTGATCTTCTATTCCCAGGACCATGCCCCGCTGGGATGCCAAGCAAGGAGGGATGCCAGGCAAGATGCAGGCAGGAGGGCAGAAGATGGAGTGACCACACCTAGGATCACCTAGAAAAGCTGTGAAGAAGCCACCTGGTTGCTGCATAAAGGTATCAAGGAGGAAAAGACAGTGAATTGCCAATAGCCCTCTAGGAGGACCCAGGTGGCCAGCCTAACAGGAGAGTGGGTAAGCAGTAGGGTAGGTGGCTGCCTGCTGCAGGCAATGGACTCTCCCCTTTCCAGCTCACCCAGGCTCCCCATCAGAAGGGGCCTAAATCTGTTTGGGGCCTTCTTAGGCCCAGTCTTAGCTGCTTGGGCACTGCCCACAGGTTTGCCTCTAGCTTTTGACGTCAACAGCTAGTCCCAAGGGCTTGAGCCTTAGACAAAACAGCTGCCTGCCACTGCCCTCTGCACTCTTAGTGGCCCAGAAGTGGGGGTTGGGTAGGTGAAGGCAGTGGGGTTGCATCATTCTTGCTCACACCGGCCCTTTAACAGCCTGGCCTTTTGGGTGTGCTCAAAACCTGTGAGTTGAGATGAACTCTTCAGATGAACCAAAGCTTACTGGGGCAAAGTGAAGTCCATCAAAATGAGAGAGGCCAGGAAGACAGGAATGCCTGCCTCTCGGACCTGCTTGAAGTCTCCAGAAAAGGAATAGTCCAGGTCAAAACCACAAACCCTGGCATCTAGATCCCTTTAACCTCACCATAGCCCTAGGGAGGCGCTGACTGAGTCTCACGAGGGGAGGAAGAATGTCTTGTTCCCATCTGTGCCCCCACAACCACATTTGGGCTATCTCTCCAGACAAATCCCCTTCCAGGGTATAGGAAGGCTCAACTCCACAGTGATCCAGGGAGCAGGGACAGAAGAGAGGCTGGTACGAGGAGTAATGGCCCAAGAGAACAATGACTCTGAAGGGTGTTCAGGGAAAGTCAGAGGGAGCAGAGCTGGAGAAGGAGCCTCTCTGCCAAACAGGTGAGAAGTGAGCAGCTGAACTAGAATGCAGTTAGAATCAAGCCTCACCACCCAGGGTGTCCTGAGCACAGGAGGCATACGCTTTCAATCTGGATTTTTAACTCAGTAAACAGAACACATGTATTTCCCCACATTGTCAAAAAAAATCTCATTTTAAATCACTATAGTGCCAGGTGTGGGAGCACACACCTATAATCCCAGTACTCAGAAGGCTGAGGCAAGATGATCACCGATCACCACAAATTCAAGGCCAGACTGGCCTACATAGTTAGTTTGAGGCTAGCCTGGGCTACATAGCAAGATACTGTTTTAAAAAAAACAAAATAACAAAAACAAAAAAACAAGAAAGAAAATAACCACAGAGGGCTAGGTGTGGTGGCACACACTTGTAATCCCAGCACTTGGGAGGCTGAGCCAGGAGGACTGCCAGAAGTTCAACTCTACCCTGGGCTACATAGTGAGTTCAAGGCCAGCCTGAACTTCATTGTGAGATCCTGTCTCAAAAAACAAACAAACAAACAACATAAAATGACCAAGGAGTACTTCACCCCACAGTGAAGTTGGCTACCAGCGGACATCTGGGTCTGGGTCTCCAGGATTATTACAAAGAATGCTGGGCTGACCATCTTTCTCCATGAAGCTCTCCTCCTCTGCTCAGGATGGATCGCCTGAGAGGACCAAGGGGTTGGACACCAGGTAGCAATGCCCAGGCTGGTCTCCTAGAGGCAGAGACTGGGTTCATGAGTTGGACAGTAAGGGAGCGCCTACAGTAAGATGAGCAAGCAAGGCTTCCCACAGCAACTCAGCTCCAACAGCCCGTTCACAGAAAAAACAGCACTGTGAGTACCTGAGAGAGAGCCCATTCCCCTGGCACAGGGATTCCTGCAGTCTCCTCTTCCCCCTCCCCACCCTACCCCCAGTTTAAGCACAGGCACAGTGGTGACTCAGTGCTCTGAACAGGCAAGGGTGGGAGCATGTTGGCACCTGCTTCCCAGAGGCAGTGGGCAAGGGGTGGAGAAGCAGGTTGCTGTTAACCAAGGACCAGCTGCCGAGCAGAAACTGGAGTTACAGAGTGAAGGAGCGTTTCAGCAAGGTTGTAGTGCAGGAAATCAGGAGATTTTTGTTTGTTTCCAGAAAAACACAAAAACTTTCTGCTGGCTCCAGGAGAGCCTCAGAGTCACAACCTGACCCCAAGCCAGGAATGAGAGAATCTGGACAGCAGGCCCTGAGGTCTGGAGCAGTTGTGGGGAAAATACCAGAATCTTCTGTAGTCTTGGGGAGACATCTGTCACCCTAATTCCATACAAACTACCCAAAGAGCAAGACTACCTGGAGAGGGCAGAGGGTAGGGTAGGGAGGGATGCACACTCTCCCGAACCCCTATTGCTGAGCATCTCCTGGGGCCAACAGTACTCACACGCATCTGTCCAGCTTCTCCTACACGTGATTTCACTTACACCTCGCTGTGGGAGAGGAGACTAGTTCCAGGGCAAGCAGCCAGCAGTGAGCTGAGACCGCAGCAGAACTCAGCCCACCAGGCTCTTTGTACTCCACCCCACTTACTCCTATGTAGAGAGTGCAAGGACCAAGCCAGGCCAGCTGGGCAGCACCCCTGGGCCAGATGACTCATGCAGCCCTCCTGCTCCTCAGTCCTGGCATTTGGGGCCAGGATTGTTTCTAGGCTAGTAGCTCCCCATCTTTTCCATGCCCTGAGCAGCTAAAGGTCCTGCCCCTCCCACAGCACTTATGCTCCAGGCCTAAGGTTGGGGCACAGCTGAGGCCAGCCAGGTTGAACCTCCCTGTCGGCAGGAAGTTCCTACAGCTTCTACCTCAAAACCAGCTGGTCTCCAGAGCCTCTGTCCGCAGAGGCCACCAGGGGCGCCCTCATCCCCCGCCCCCACAAAAATCCTGGTTGTCCAGGCTACCGGTAAGGGATTCCCCGTGCCATCATAGGTAATGAGTCCTCGACCAACACAGGCAGAGACTGGGGAAGCCTGCAATTTGCCTGCAGCTGGCACCAGCCGTTTTCAGTCTCTCCTCCTGCCAAATGAGACATCGCGGGCACTAGGTTCTCTTCCCTCCCCCCTCTCGGGAAAAGCAGAAACGACAACCAACCAAGTGCGCGGGGAGCGCCCAGCAGCCAACTCCCGGTGGCTATCCCTGCCTTCACGTGCCAAAGCCCCTGCCCCACACCTGCTGACCCCCTACCCCAACCCTACCCCTCCTCCCACCCTGAGAGCTGAGGAGTGAAGAAGAACCGGCCCAGAGCAGAGCCTGGCCAGCAGCACTTGCAAAGCTCTGGCACCATCTTCCCGCCCCCGCACACAGCTATTTATAGCTAGGGAAGCACCGCGTCCGGGTGCCGCTGCCCACCCGGCTGGGCAGCCTGCTCACCATCCCAGGGAGCGACACCGCGCAGCTTCCAGTCGGCGCCTTCTGCCGCGAAGTTGCTGGAGGTAGTGGCTTTCGCTTTCGCGCGGCGCAGCGCAGTGCACACCCCCGCGCGCAGGCTCCTGGCCCCAGGCTCTTTCGGGCTGGGCTAGCCGGGGACCCAGCGCAGTTGCGCGTACAGACTCTACCAGAGCTTGCCGCCCCCGCGTGCCGCCGCCGAGACCGGCCCTCCCGCCCACCTGAGGCTGACCAGAGCACGGGCCTGGCACGGGGGGCGCTGCGCCGCACCCCGCGCCCAGCCAGCCAACTTCCTCCGCAGGGGAGTCAGGGGAAACCATGGCCCACGGGCTTCCTGCTGTGCCTGGGGCGGGGGGCAGCTGCCTGAGCCCACCCAGGGAGGACTGAACAAAAGCACAGAAAAGCGGAGAACCAGGCAGGCAGAGGAGAGGTGGTCGTGTGGCCTGGCCTCAGCCCCCATGTCCTCCACTATGGGCAAGTTCCTACCCGCTAGCTCCACCGTGGCATCTGTGCTGGAAAGCTAGGGCGGGCGCAGGGCCATGGCCGCTGCTTGCTTGCTCGTGGCGGGCCGGGGCGGGGCGGGCAGAGCAGGACCGGGCGCTGGCGCTCGCCTGGATGGGAGCCCAGCAGCGCAATTGACTTCTGCCGGCCAGTGCTGGTGGGGCCCCTGGCCCAGCTGCTCCTGCAGTGGTGGCGGGCTACCGGTCGGCTGCCAACTGCTGGTGGGCACAGACCTTAGCGCGGGAAGCTGTGGCCAGGACTACATTGGCCAGAGCAGCAGCAGCTGACTGCATGTTGGGGGTGTCCTCGACCTGCATGTGGTATTTATGTCAACAGCGCCCCCTGGAGTTGTGCCGCGCAGTGAATGCCCTGTGGCTGGCAAAGTGTGTGTGGGTGGGGGGGACTGGCCACACCTGAGCTGTCAGTAGGGACTAGAGTGAAGACTTCTAAATGCCACGGTGAGTTCTCCAGTGGGCTTTACAGCTGGAAGCTTTATTTTCGACAGGCTCTCAGAACCAGAAAGGCAGGGCTGGGCCATTCTGATCTCAAGATCCCTCCACCACTTCCACTCCCAAGCTCTGAATTCCAAGAACAGCAGCATACTCCTCTCCAGCACATGAATAGCTTTCCAGACAATACCCATTTTACAGATAAGGAAAAAGCTCAAAGGGAAAAAGCCTCACTCCAGTGCATATGGCCACACCTCCAGGACTCTCAGCATCTTCCTCTGATTTCTTTCTTATGAAGCTGGCTGCACTAGAACTGTCTACTAATTGTTGGCTGTTTCTTCCGACCCCCTGCTGAGGAGAGACTCAGGAAAGGCAAGTATGGGCCATTCTCTATGAACTAGATGGAGAGATGCTTCCCCACCTCTCTTCACAAGCACGTCTCTCACCACCTCAGTGCCAGGAGCACTCTCTACCTCCCCAGATACTCTAGAGCCTCAGATCCACCTAACCAGGCCTAGTAGCACTTTTCCTAGAGATACCCACTCTGTGAACTAGCTAATTCCCAAGCATCTTACCCTCAGGCTAGCTCCTGCCCACTAGCATTCCTAGGCTTACCGAGTACCCTGCCAAGTGCCCCCAATCCGAATCAATCTGGGTCCAACCTGCACTTGATCTGGGAAAATGTAGCACTCTGCCCTCTGCCCTTGGAGGGTAGCTTCCTGCTAAGCATAGGGCTTGTTGCTGGGAACAGGAAGAAGTAGGCCTTGGCTCCCATAAGTCACTCATTTGCAAGGGGACCCAAATGATCACAAGCCACAGCTAGGCTGTCAAGAAAGATGAGGCTTCAACCAAGTACTCGCAACAGTTAGATCTCAAGGAGATCTCAACCCGCATTGCTGCTCAACCCAATACAACCTCTCACCATCCACATTCCTACCATCATTTGATAGACAATACATGTGGGAACAAGTTCAAAGAGACTAAGCAACAAGGCCAGAATGGCTAGCACCCATCTCCCAGGCCTGGCCAGCTTCAACGCTGTCCCTACTTGGCTTGAACAGACATAGGGACCAGGTGCCAAAGTGATGCTCATGCCCTGCACAGCTCATGACCTCACTTCATACCTTATCTACTTCCTGTAAGATCAAGTCAGACCAAAGGAAGCTGAGAACATGTGTTCATCACCCCTGTGCCAGGAAGAAACTGTTATCTGTTTTGTGTGTGCAGTTCTCTGGAAACCAGTTCCCTGCATCCAGGAAGCTTCTAGGCCTACTAGTGGCAGAATATATGTCTCTTGACCCATATGTCTCCTGACACAGAATCTGGGAGCAGGCCAATGGTCACACTCTAACATGCACTGTGATAAATGGGTCTGCTGGCACCATTCCACCTGCCAGATGAACATACCAAGGTGGGGGGAGGGGATTAGCAAGCAATCAGAGGTCCTGATACTTGGCTGTCACAGCAAGAGGGAGACCTGTGGTGGGTGAGGGGAGCTTAGAGGTTTTGTGCTAAACCTGTGTAAAGCAAAGACTGGGGAGACATTCCTCAGAGAATGTCTGCTCCCAGCTGGGTTCTGAGGCCCTGTGGGCTCTGGTCTCCTTGGCTCTGCTCCTGTACCACAAAATGCCCTGCACATGAGCCCTGGTTTGTGCCAGCCCTCTCTAGAGTCCCACAAGACAGGCAATCATCATCTCTAGCTGACAAGCAACAACACTGAGGCCCAGAACAGGGATGTTCCTCACAAGGTGAGGTTCATCTTCTTTGTCCTGCTAGGGGAAGCATTCCAGTGCATGCTGGAGCCTCTTGGGGGTTCATGTGAGAACACTGTGACAGAGGCTGGTGAGCCTGCCTGCCTTGGAACCCTGAATCGTTTTGGGGCCCCAAAGAGCTCTGAGCTTTCTGGGACTTGTCAGCATCTATGCGAGAGAGCCCCATGGGACTTAATTGATCACCTGCACTTGGCTGTCCAAAGACACAGGTATCTGATCACTGTCCCAAAGACAGCCACCCATCTAACTTGAGGCCACTCCTGAAGACCTAAAAGGTTAGGATCTCCAGGACACTAAGACACTCTGATCATGCTCACCCACAGGCCGGCAGGAACCTGCTTAGGTGGCCACAAGCCCCCTTGGAAACACAGGCTTGGCTCATGAGGGCAGTAACATATAAGTATTTTTACACCTGCCACCCCCAGCAGTGGTGGGCTTCTGGCCTTGTGAAGCCAAAGTCCAGCCACCAGAGCTGGGTTATGCTCAAAGTGCTATCAGCTGAGCTGCCCAGGGTACCAAGTGGCCCCAGTGATACCCTGCAGCCATCCCTTCTCAAGACCTAAGCTAACAAAAACCTGCAGGTTATTCCTGTTTCCTTTCTTACTAGCTGTTACCTCAGTCCTAGCATGATCTAACCCCACTCTTCCTCCTGGGCTGAGAACTAATTGTCAACCATGGAGAATGCCAGCTGGTTTGGATGCAGAGGATTTGCCACTGCTCACCTGCTTCGCTGCTGTGGGATACTGGCCCTATGTGACATGACCAGGCAACTTTTCTGCAGTGTGTAATGACAGACTGCTGGGCCTTACAGTTCCAAGCCCCAGTTTCCTTTCCTTCCCCTCAGGGTTCAGACAGAGTGAAACAGGTTCTCTTCCCTGAGGACATGGAACCACCCACCCCTGGCAGCACATAGTACTCCTCCAAAGCCCTGAAGTCCAGATGTCCCCATCCTCACTTGAATTTTCCAGAACTAGAGCTTTTGGTACTCAGAGCTGTTCAGCCTACACTATATAGCTGTGAGGTACCTTCAGATGTTACAGTATCCAACTGTTCTAAATGACAGATGGGAAGGAGGAAAGTGACCTGCCCAAGAACACTTGCAGGCCAGGGCTTGGCTCAAGGATCCTTGTCCTTAGGTCTAGGGCTGCATCCAGCTCAGCAGATAGCTGTGCTATGCCACACTCCAATCCTCAGAGACACGAGAACTCAGGACACACATGGGCACCTGGTGAACACAGGGCCATGACTCCTACCAGTTCCTTTCTGAGAAGAGGATGCCCCCAGAGGACTGTCCCCATAGTTCCTCATAACCAGAAGGAGAAGCCAGGATCTCAGCCAGACATTTGGGCTCTCATGGGCAGGTAGTGACAGAGCATGTCAACTTAGCTTACTTGGTATCTCAAGTCCAGCTGCACAGCAGAATATAGAAAAAACAGAAACAAGGATGGGAGCAGGGGCAAGATGGCTTCCTGGGGAAGAAGCAGCAGGAACTACTAGATGTAGAGGGACTGGGGATTTCCCCATGCAGGGAGACAAGTGGAGAAAAAGAAGCAGCCCACTAGAGAAAGGAGAGAACAGCAGGAGTATAGGATCATGTGGAGGACAATAGATCTTGTGTGCTCTAGGATTGCATGTGGCAGCAGGTATCACATGTGGGCAGTGAGTGACCTTTGTGGAGAAGGGTTGCAGGGAGTCTAGGGGAAAGGAAGAGCAAGAAAGAGAGGCCACCAAATGCTGAGGCACTGACATGAGTTGGGAAGCACCAACCACAACTATGGGACTTTCTGCCTTAATACCCTATGATAAGCCCACTACTGAGGACATGGCTGGCCTGCTGACAGTGATGGTGGTGCCCCTGCAGGGTGGGCACTGTTGCCTCTCCCCATCCTATGAGGGACCCCACATTGCTTCCTTTTCCTGGAATGCCTTCTCCCCCAAGGTATGATCTGATCAGTTAGGGCCCCTGAGGGCCTCCCTGGAGCAACAGGACAGTTACTCTGAGTTCCTCTGAGCCACACCCCCACTTGAGGCTGCATAGGAGAAGATTCCCAGGGTACTGGAGTAGCCTACTCTGTAGAGTACTGCTAAATTGTGTCCATTTTCATCTCAGGAAAGGAGCCCAAATCCTAGAAAAAACACGTGTGACACGCACATTGAGAAAACTAGGACAGCCCATACATCTTCTGACCCCTGGTTCCTGAAAAGATGGATTTTGTGGGCTTTGGGGGCTCTGGCTCTTCTGGCTGGGATAAGTGCATTGGTGGGGGTTGGGGGTGTCTTAGGGAAGTGATGAAAGAGGGGACATTCTGTGACTAGAGCTAAGGCTTCAAGGGGTGACAGTGGCCATAGCCTATACTGAGTGCCTTGTCCTTAGGTCTCCAGACAACAGCAAATAGACATGCTGGTGACTGGGTTGGCTTGACTGAGGCAAGAGCCTAAACAGAGCTGGCACCTACATGGGCATTCACACTCTCAAGAAGGATCATATATCATCACTTCCTCCTGCACCTGATAGCCACAGGGAGGAACCTTTCAGGTTCCCTGGAATAGCCTCTGAAGGGGAGCAAACTCACCCAGGCCTGTTCTATAGACCAGAACTCAGTCCTAAATCTGCAGATCCAGCCCCAAGATAGGACAAATTTGAGATGAGAGCAGAAAAACTCTACCTGGCACAGGACCCCTCATTACACCACCAGGTTCCACCCACCAGGAATGGGATCACCTGTTCAAAGTGGACATACCCGTAGGATGCTCTAGTTGGCAGATGGCAGAACTTGGCCTAGGCCTGACTTTGAACCAGGTGCTTTTCTACAAGATAAGTCAAATATGCCTCTGGTTACCAAAACCTACCCTCTCATACAGACATACCTCTCAGTTGTGAGAGCACAGGGTCTTCTCAGTCTGACCCCAATGTTCTCCTCAGTCTCTAGCCCCGCAGGCCTGCTCACTAAGCTACAAAGCTCCTGCTTTGACAGCTCCCTCTACCAATCATAACCATGGAACTCCCTGTCTTGGACCCTGCAGTGGGCCCACTACTAACGACAGACAGTGACATCAAGGATAGACAGATGTCTATCATAGACATCACTGCTGACAGTGATGGTGCTAGCCCTGCAGGATGGGCCCATTCTATCTTCCCCAGAATTGCTTCCTCTTTCCCCATGAGGGATTCTCAGATTCCACACTGCCTCCCTTGATTTTCCCTCTTGGAATGCCTTCTCCCCAGTCTGTCTGACAATCTGGCCAATTTGCAAGGTCAGTCCAGCCTCCAGGACTGTTCCTGACCACTCTTGCTAAGGACTAGGAGACACTCTTCTCTCAAGCCCATAACACTGTGAGACCCATAGAGTAGAATGCTCGCAGTGCCTTGACTAAAAGTTGAGAGTGATGTTCACACTCCATCTCCCTCTTACTGCTGTGCCCCTGAAGCAAGGGTGGCTCCTGTTTCCTGGTAAAGGGGCTCTCTACCTGCAGCCACTGGAGGACAGCCTTCCCTGCCAAAGGCCTTCATAGCACCACCTCCTCAGGTGCCCCATGCCCCTGAGGTAGGTCCAGGTTCATTCCCCACAAGGCTAGACCTCATGGCACCTGCCCCGTTAAGCCATGCAGAGCCTAGGTCTGAGATGAGGCATGGTCTGCAGTTGGAGGCTGTCCATCACTCCTGTGAGAATGGCTAGGTAAGTCTCTTCTGGAAATGAGTCAATGGTGGCTAGTTCCTGCTGGATATACCTACTGGCCTGAGGCTGCCCACAGCAAGTGGTGGACAATCTTCTCTACAGCCCAGAGCTGGCCTTCCTCTGCTTGGGCTGGTTGAGCAAATGACCCAATGTTCCTAGGCAGTGAGGAGGCAGTTTTTGAAGCCTACAGAATCTGTGCCCTACCACTGTTGGGCTGAGGGCTAAGGGAAGTTCTGTGAGTTCCACCTTCTCTGACCTAACTTAAGGCATATGTACATTTAGAGAACAGCATTTCAAAACTTACTTGTTTGTTTGTTTCCTTTTTTTGTGTGTGTGTGGTACCAGGGATCGAACTCAGGACCTTGTGCTTGCAAGGCAGGTGCGGTGCCACTGAGCTAAATCCCCAGCCCTCTTTTTCTTTTTTTGAGACAGGGTCTCACTATGTAGTTCAGGCTGGCCTTGAACTCACTATGTACCCCAGGCTTGCCTTAAACTTGCAGGGTGATCCTCCTGCCACAGCCTCCCAAGTGCTAGGACTATAGGCATGTACCACCACACCCAGCTCAAAACTCATTTTCAATCAACAAAATTACTAAAATTCCTTCAAAGAGAAATTCCTTCCAATTGGCCTCAATTCATCTCACCTTCTCCACTGACCTGAGTGAGTCCTGTCACCAGTGTACCTTTATGTACAGGGTCCCTGCCCCACCACACACTACCTGGACACAACAGCTATTGTTGTCGTGTACTGTGTGCAGATCAGGCCCTGGAATCCATGGCAGTAATGTGTTTTCCACAAGGGTTCTTATGTGACCCTCACCATAACAGCAAGGTAGGTCTGGACAACCCCACTTTGCAGATGAAGAAACTGAGCCTTGCACACACTGACTGGCTTTGCCTAAAGCCACTGAATGTTATGGGGTGGAGCCAGGTATGAAGAGTGGCTTTGGGCTGACTGAGCCATTCCTTCCAAGATCAGAGAAGACAGGACACACACCACAGAGACCCATGTATATGAAGGAGTCCTGAGTTTGCTCCTCTCCAGAAGTTTCTGGGTCCTAGGGGCACTTGCGAGCCATAGCTCATCACTGTGGTAACCAGGCAGGGGCTCAAATATTTCAAACCTAACACACTCTTAGAAGCAATAAGCAACACAGTCAAACTTTCCAGATAGGAAGGGGGGAGCAGAAGGATGGAGGGAGAGAGGGAGGAGAAGGAGAAGACGATGACAGAAGGAGGAAGAGAAGAAGGAAGAAGAGGAGGAGGAGAACAAGAGAAAGAAGTAGAGAAAGGCAACTTCCCAGACTGAAGCCATTCCAGAAAGGAGGCCTGGCTACAAATCTGTGGAACAGCAGGCAGAAAGGAAGCCCACAGCTTCTTGGGGTTTGCACCCTCCTGCTCAGGGGCCTGTGCTGACTGGGGTATAGCCCAGGAGGGTGGGGTTTGGCCCTGCCTGCCTCCACTGGAGCAGCTGCTCACTCATCTGTTTTCCACTGGGTATGTGAGAAAGGTTTCTTTTGGAAAAAGGGCTGGAAAAATCACTGACCTCATCATCCAATGGGCCCATCTTTTTAGATGGAGAAACTAAGGTCAAAGGGGTCAAACTAAGGTCCAGGACCAGGAGGCCAACAGCAGGACTAAACTCAGGGCAGGGCAGTATCCTTCCTGAAGCAGGGGGCACACTGGAAAGATCGGAGGCTCAGGCTGGACTTGGCCTAGGAACTCTGGCCTTCCAGACCCATCCTACTATCCACAGGCCTGGCCACACCTACAGGGATTCCTGGTTTGAGGGCCCCAATCAGGGCAGCTCCAATGCCATCCACAGCAAAGGATGAGAGCTTTCAGGCCAGACTCTGCTATTTAACCCCAATGTTCCAGGATAAGCCAGGGCCTCTATGGAGCTCGGGCAGCCTTGGGCTCTCTGCTGCCATGAGAATCTTCCAGAAACTAAACCTGGTGGCCCGTGACCTGCACTGAGACACCTTCTTCTACTGGATCACCAGCAACAGTGTGCATTGCTGGCCATAGGAATGAGCACCCAATGAACAAAGCAGAGGGTGGCACTGTCATATCTTCCCCTCTCAAAAAGGTGCATTCTTGGAGAGACCCTCTCTTCCTCCAGCCCAGGAATGGGGGCTCCCAGGACCTGCTATCTCAGCAGCCACAGACTGTTCTTAGCCTTTCTGCCTTTGCCCAGGCCACCCTGAGTGTGAGTGGGCTACATGCCCTGCCATACTTTCTCAGAGCCCAAGACCTCCGCCCAGAAGTATGCCCCCCTTGCTGTTGCCCTCAGCCTGGTGCTGCTCCTCCAGGCAGTGCACCTGGACCTGGACCAGTGTCTTGGAAGGACAAAGCACAGAAGGCACAAGGCTCTGCCCAAGCTGAGACCATTACAAGTGTGCCTCAGAGAAACACAGCAGGGCCACTTGTTCCAAGAGCAAACCTCTGAAAAAGTTTCTTGCAGTGGGAATAGAAGTCTACACTGAAAAAACGTTCTTGTCTTCAGGAATGTTACAAAGTAAGCTCTTCACTGAGCCCTGGAGCAGAGCAGCTGGGAGCAGAGGGGACCAGGACTGAGGTCAGAGCTGTATGTATACACAAACCCTGGCTTCCCTGGGGAAGGGGGGCGGGGCGCACTACTGGGAGGCTGGGAAGAAACTCTGGCGTGGAGGCCAGGCCACAGGATATGGGTCCCCAGTCCTGCACTCTAGTCTGGGCTCTGCCACTCACCAGCTATGTTACTTTGAGTAAGTCATGACTGACCTATCTGCAGGGGCTTCTGTTCCTCCTAGCAGGACTATCCTGAAGACTCAGACCTGGAATTATAATGGCTTAAGAGACTGTCCCCCTCTGCCCAAGTATCCTGGCCTCACCACAATTCTGAATCCACAGTTAAAGGTGAAAGTTGTCTCTAACAGAAAAGAATGTTCAACAGGGGATGAGAGAATAAAGGCTCATATTTGATTATTTTAAAAAATTATACCCATAAATGAAAACATCCTGGCTCTGTGCTGTATCCCAACAGGACAGGCAGGGGCCTGAGCATCCTGTAGCCATGCCCTTGCCCTTGCCTTGTCTCTGCAGCCCCACTGTGTGCTTCTTGCTGGGTCCTTCGGCAGGGAAACAGCAAGTTGTCAGGCAAGAGGAGGGTCTTCTCTACCTGCTGCCTCTGGAACTCTCCCCCTACTCCCAGACAGGGAGGCAGAGATGACAGAGAGGTCTTTGGCACCTGCTCCAGGTTGACACCAGGGCTGAACAGGGCTGAACAAGACTGAAGCTGTGGAGTTCCAAAGTCCACAGAGCTCCGGACATAGGAAGGAAGGAGAGGTCAAGGAATGGCTCAGGACCCACACAAGAGTGCTAACCCTTTTAAGAGTCTTAAAAACGGGACCTCTTTCCCTGGAGAACTTGAAGTGTTTTCTGTTGTTTACTCTGCTTGTGCAGTTGGCCCATGGATCATCTCACAATGCTAAAAATAGAGCTATTGCAGCAATTCCTACTACAGCCAAGAACCTCACATTTCCTCAATTTAAACTTTTCCCCTGCTTTTCTGTCCTTTGATTCCCACTGTGACGGGACTGGGATTTAGGTATTTTAAACTAAGCCAGTAGCACTAGGAATGGCCCTATTGCATACCTTGGGTCATCTTAGTGATGAAGGGAGGAAGCGAAGTTAGGCCAGGTGACCTTTAAGAGTCATAGCCACGAAGGGTGGGGCCAGAAGCAGAAGCCCAGCTGGTTTCTTCACTAGCCAGTGGTGCTATATGTCTACAACAATAGTGACTTGTATTGTGGGGGAAGAGGAAAAGCCACAACCAATCTCAAGTAATTATTATTTTTTTTTGAGACAGGATTTCACTATGTAGTTAAGGCTAGTCTTGAACTCACTGTGTAGGCTAGGCTGGCCTTGAACTCAGCAATCCTCCTGCCTCAGCCTCTCAAGTACTGGCATTATAGTTGTACACCACTATACCTGGCGGTTTGTTTTTTTTGTTTTGTTTTGTTTTTTGGAGACAGCATTTTGCCATGTAGTTCAGGCTGGTCTTACACTCACTATGTAGGCCAGGCTGGCCTTGAACTTGCAGTGATCCTCCTGCCTCAGCTTCCCAAATGCTGGGATTACAGGTGTGCACCACCATGCCTGGCCAATCCCAAGTAATTTCTTTTTTCTTTCTTTTTTTCTTTCTTTTTTATTTTTTTTGAGACAGGGTCTTGCTATGTAGTTGAGGCTGACCTTGAACTCACTATGTAGTTGAGGGTGGCCTTGAACTCATGGCAATCCTCCTATCTCAGCCTGCTGAGTACTGGGATTACAGGCGTGCACCACTATGCCTGGTCCCAAGTAATTTCTTTTGAGAACCTGAAGACACTGGAGCCTTAGAGACAACTCTACCCTGGGACAGGAAAATAAGCAGCATCCTCCCAACACAGCCTCATCTGACATGCCCACTGGGGATGCTGCTCATCCCACAGTGATGTCCTGGTATGCTGTTCACTAGAGGACAGGCACATTTATGCATGATGGGCTCCTCAAATCTACACATCAGCCCTCCTGTATTCCCCATCTTTACTCCCCTGCCCTTGATCCCATCAGCCCACAAGTACTCAAGGTCTTATCTCTGGAGCCATCCACTGGCCACCATTCCTGATGCTACTTGGTTCAGAATACCTAAATCCCTGCTCAAGTGTCACCCTCAGCTTCCTTATCTGTAAGTCAGGGGGACTATGAAGATCCCATGCATTGCTAGGAGTAAAACAGTGCAGAAGGAGTGGGTTGGCAGAGCTCCTGGTGCTTTGGCCCAGCCTGGTCCTCCAGTACATTCATGACTGTTGTTGTGACAGTCTGGAAGACAGTCCTCCATCCCAGTCCTTCTCTTTGTAAGGAAGTCTCTGCACCTAGCCCAGGAGGGCAGGGCCCTGGAGCATCCAGCCAGTTACCATGTATGCATCTTGCAGTTGTGCAGGGCTCTCCCTGGTATGCACCAAGTCTCACACCATTGCTCATGTTGTTCTTTTGCACACAAGCCCAGCTCTGGTCTATCTTTCACGGCATATCTCCCAACATTAACCCCTCATGTCGTCTCCTCACCTTCATATGCTGACATCTGAGCTCCAAAAGGGCTAAGGGCTTAGCCAAACCTAGGGCCTCAAAAACCATGTGTTAAATGGCTCCATGGGAGGTAGCTGGCCCTGGACAAAGCTAGGGGTGAACTTAGGAAAGACCAGAGTGCAGTGACATTGAGCATAGAGACCCTGTGAGGAAGCCCAGCCACAGAATAGCATCCACCAGCAGGTCTGAATAGGCCTGAAGGAAGTACGGAGGGAGGCCAAAGTCCTGTAGGCAGGATAGGCAACAAATGCCAGGCAAGGAGCTAAAAGAGAAAAGCTGAACTGTAGAAGGGACTTACTTAGGGTTTCTACACACTGGGGCCAGGGCAGCCCACTCAGCCCCTGGTCAAAACAAGGAAGGGGTAAGAGATTCCACCTCCTGAAGAGAAGAAAGGCAAAGTGGGACCAAGGCACAATTTGCAACTCTTGCTGTCTCTCTCTATCATGTGTCCACAACAGACACTATGAACAGAAAAGAGAGCTAGGATGTCACTTCCAAAATCGCAGTGACACAGTGACTAAGGATGCAGGCCTTGGAGTCAGACAGACCTGGAATCCCAGCATGGCCACTTGCTAGCTGTGTGATCTTGGGTCATTCTCTTGGTTTCTGCACCTTGTTCAAAGGGGTACAAGGACATTAGCCCTCTGTGGGCCCCTCAGCCATTGTGCCTCAGCCACTGGCACCACTGCTGTGGAAGCACACTCAGCAAGCAGCCTTTTAGAGGCACCCAGAGCAGCTAGGTCAGCTGAGAAGTGCCCTGTGATGAGGCCTAAAAACAGGGCCATGAGCTGCTGTCAAAGGGAAGGGGTCAGGCCTCTGATTAGCATAGAGGATAGCAAACAAATAGGGGTTTGAGTTTTCACAGCCTGTAGAGTCTGTTGGTAATAATTTCTTCATAACATCTAATACCTAAGCCATACAGACATTGAGAAAGACCAAAGAAAGCACCCCAAATAAAGCTCTCAATGAGGCCAGTCCTGCAATAACTGCCATGGAGAGCCCTCCCTGCCGGGCCCCCAACAAGGCCAGACTGGGCCAGGCACAGATGTGCCAGTGTTGCAGCAAGGTAGCCTCTATTGTTGTTGCTCCCAGCCCCAGGAGTCCCAGCCCCTACATGGGTCTGTGTGAGGGGGCTATCATATGGATGTGGTCAGTGTAGCTAGCCAGCCCCTCAGGGCCATGGCCAAACAGGCCTTATGCCCAAACTAGCCAACAGTGTAGTCCCACACCTACCTAAGGCCCCTCTATCAGCCTGGTGTCCTAGCCTCACCTCCTAGGGCAGGGCTGATTCCTGTGTCCTCCTGCCCACTGCCACGGCATCCTCCCCATCCAGCCAGTGGATAACATTCCTGGATGGGGCAGCTGGGCCAGTCCCATTGAAGGCACTAGCAGCTCCCTGGCCTTCCTCCCTCCCTCCCTTGCTTGGGCAAAGCTGCTGATCTCCAAGCATGGGCTTCAGCACTAGGCACAGTGAGGTTCACACCCCTCCTCCAGCATGGACTGGCCAAGCCACTTTACCTCTTAGCACTTCTGAGAAACAAGAACCAATAATCCAGCCTTGTGGGTTGGGCTGTGGATCTGAGTCCCTGTTGACAATGTGGCAGACTCAGGACCTGACACACAGCATTTTCAGTAGGTTAACGTGCTCCTGTAAGTATGTATAGGCACAGGGACAAGCAGAGGTGTAAGCAGAACCAGTCACAGCTGGTCTTGGGTGGGGACAGGTGATGTGACTCTTCCTATCATGATATTGTCTGGTCCTGATCAGAGAGGATAGGTGGGAAGGCCCTATGCTAATGCTCCTGGAGCTTGTATTCCTTTGCCTGGGAAGCTGGAATTGGGTAGAAAATATTTCTTCCCTAGGTTGTGCCTTGTCTCACTGATGTCTACCCACATCAAGGACTGAACTTGGGGGTGGTGTCTGGAGGCAGGGGCTCTCCATAGGCCCACCAGACATGGCACCTCTTGAGAGCCAGAGGGATGGAGAGACAGGAGGAATAAGTCTGGCCTGAGCTTACAGGGGAGGCAATGCTGGGCTGAATGTGAAACAGGAAGCAGAGACACTGGGACCTGCCATGAATGGATTCCTGGGCACCTAACCAGGATATACCTGTTTCTGGGACTGCTGCTTCCTAGTTATTCATCCTAGGGAATTCTCAAGTGTGAGAGGGATTCATGGTCATTCGGCAGGTTCCACCAGCTGGGCAGAGGAAGAGGGAATAGTGGGAGTGCAATGGTAATGTTTTAGATGAAATCCCTGCCTTGGGCTGCCCAGGTTTGTTTGGCTCCAGAGGATATCCCCTAACTGGCTCCCCTGGCCTCCAATGGCCCACTGGCTCTCTCTGAGGAGTAAGAGCATTGGCTGAGGTCTGGCCTGGAAGGTGGGCTTCTGTACCTGGCATCTGCTCACTAGGTGAGAAAAGGGGGACTCCCCCAAGGTCACAAAGCCAACTAGTGGCAGTTAAGAGTAGAATGGGTGTGAATGATACTTGCTGCAAAAAATGGAGTGCTGGGGGTTTTCTCTTTCCCTCTAGCTCTGGCAGATGGCCTGATTTAGACCACATCAAGGCCCTTTGTGAATGCTCAGGCTGCAGAGCTGAGGACAGCACAGGGCACAAATATTGTACTTTAAAGAAACAAAGAAGGTTCATGATGAGTGTGCCTCCCGTTCGTCCAACTGACAGAGTTAGGATAAACAGAATCTACCTGTGGATAACACCTACCTACCTATCTACCCTGCACAAGGGGTGGAATCACTGGGAGCCAATCCTACATGTGTACAGTGTCTATGCTCTTCTGGCTGGTCCTGGGGCCCAGGGGCTGCTGACCTGAGCAGCAGGCAGGACCCACATGGACAGGAGCAGCTGTAGGGAGGCAACACACTCAGGACAGCCCCAGCTGGCCATCACTTCCTCTCTGCTCTTTCAAGCTCAGGCCACGGCTGCTGCCCACCTTGCTCAGCCTCAGAAACATGAGGCAGTGCCAACCTGGTCTGCGGCTCCCTTTGCTTCTTTCACAGAGGCTGGAAACTGGGTTGATACAGGAAAAATCCCTGCCTGCTAAAATAAGCAAACATTTTGGGGAAGGAGAGCCATCTCCGGCACGGTTACTATGGGAACATTTCTGAATCAACTACAAGGAAGGGAGAAAAGTTTACCCTGGACAAAGTAGCCTGGCTCTGGACCACATAGGCCTTCCTGGCTGCCTGCACAGAGGTACATACACCTCCACAGGAAGCCTGAGAAGCTTTTGGGCACCCAAAGATAATCCCTCAGCATCTATGGTATAGGCAGTAGCCTAGCAGCACCTGCCATCCAACCTGCCATTTACTTTCCTGAACCCTTCTCCCCAGGCAAGGGCAGCACCTCGGCTCTTCCCTCTGCAGCCTAGCAATGGGTCAGGAAGGCAGCTGTCCACACCTGCAGGCCTAGCCCAAGCCTCACTGCCTATCCCCAGGGAATCTGTGTCTTCACTGAGCTACCCTCTTTGCACAGCTGGCCTTGGAGGCCACCTCTGTCACACAGCCACATGCCTTCTGACGGTCCCACCTAATGCTGCAAAAGGATGGGCAATGGTGCCCATCAACAATGGTCCCAATCAACAATGTTCAACAACTTCAGCTCTGTTTTGGCAGAGATCAGACTTTCACCTGTACAAGAGGGCTGGAGTCACAGGGTCCTTCAACTGGGGTACATCCTACCCTGGTGCATGTCTCAGTCCAGGAGCTTTGATCTGCTGTTCCCTCAGCCCCATGGGCAGGGATTTTCCACAGCATAGGTGGGGTGGCAGGAAAGGGCTGGGTAGGAAGTTTTCCTTCTCTATGGACACTAATTCAGTGTGTGCAACAGTGGGACTGGATTTGTACCAAGTTCATTTCTCCCTCATTCATCCATGTGTCCAACCATAGTACTTGGCCTACGACATGCCATGTTTGCAGCACTGTGGAGGACCAGCTAGCTGGGGGCAGGCTTGTGAACATTAGAACCAAAGGTCCCATTTATTTGAGTCCCTCAGCACTCACCCACCTCTGCCACTGGCCCTTTACACACTCCGTGAAGGCTCAGTCACCTGCCTCAGGCCCAGCCTGAAAAGCTTCCCTCCCAAGAGTACCTTTAATCCTAGCCTCTCTCTCCTGTGCCTTCCTAGATGAGAACTACCCTATACCATGGCAGTGGGAGCCCAGCTTCCCGCCCCTCCCGTGTGCCCTGCAGCATTCCACAGAGGCCCTGTACAAAGATGAAAAGATGTATAAGCCTCCCGTGTCCTATGGCAAAGGCCAGGGGTCTCCCTGACCCCCAAACACCCAGCAATGACTGGACTAGGAGAATGTGCTTGGAAGCCATCTATTCGAGAGAAAGAGATGAATGGAATCAATCCACAAATACTCAGTAAGCACTTCCTCTGGACCAGGCTGGCCCAGACCAGGAGGCTCAAAGAATATATAGCAACATACACTAGGATGCTTGTGAGAGCAAACACTGGGCCCACACGTGTGCCCACCTAAGGAGATGGCAGCAGCCACAAAGTGCAAGATGGCTTGTGCTTCTCATATGGAAACTCCACGATTTAGTGTTGGTGAAAAAGCAAGTTATTGAATAACACACACACTATGACATACTCATATCTATATACACACACGTATTTTAAAAAACAGAATAGCCAGACTGCTCACTGTACCTCTGAGAAAGACACAGTGCTTGGGATGGGAAAACAAGAAAATATAGGCTCTGGTATGTGACTGAACTGTTGGCAGTGACAATGTGGTCCTATATGATTCGCACAATTTTTAAAAACTGTCATTAAAAAAAGTAACAGGAAGGTCCTCCACCTGGGCCCTGAGGATGAGGAGGCTACCCAGATAGCTAGGTGCCTAAACACCCAGGCTGGGCAGTATGGATAGCCCAGAGCAGTAGACCTGCAGGGATGGCAAGTCAGGGCACCTGGTCACTCTGCCTTATTCTACATGCATGCCATTATTTGAGCTTTGCTTCCCTGGACAAGGCAGTAGACCCCAAGGCACACAGGAAGGAAAGGGAACAAATCTGCTGACTCTGACCTACAACCACATCTGTCAGAGACATAGCCTCATTCCAGCAGTCAGCCAAAGGCTGTCTTAAATGTTCCTCCATCAACATGTTCGTTTTGTTTGTTTGTTTGTTTGTTTGTTTTTTGGGTACCGGGGATCGAACTCGGGACCTTTCGCTTTCGAGGCAGGCGAACCACTGAGCTAAATCCCCGGCCCATCAACATGTTAGTAAACAGTTTCCTCACACTTGGTAAAGGATGCTAGACAGACTTGCATGCTGAGAGCACTCATAGTCTGCCAATACATGTCAAGCATGGCTCAAGGAGGCCAAGGGGCCCAAGAAAGCAGAAAAGGCTAGAAGAGGGGCCCAGAGTGGTAAAAGTAATAGGTTCCTGGAGCTCGCTGACCAGAAAGAGGCAAAAACACTCAAAGCACCAGTCCAGCCTTCCGCAGAGGCCTCTGGCTAAGAGGGAGGTGCTGCTCATGTGCCAGACCCATGTGGGGCCCTCCCAGCCTTCCCTCTCACAGACACAACCTGACTGCCTTTCCGTAGGACTCATTTTCTGCAAGGTCTCAGAAATCACAGGAGCTACAAGAAGTCAGCCCAGTGGCAAAGAGGCCTAGAGCCCCTGGTCCCAGTTCAGATGTGTTCCATGGGAGCAGGCACCTGAGGGGTTGGCTTTCTCTTCATCATTAGATAGGCTGAGTACCTCACTCATGAAGCAGACATGTTGGCTTGGTCTTTCTTTCCAATATCCCTGTACTGTCTTTAATGGAAAAGTATCAATAATAAGGGAAGATGGGAGGGAGTGAGGGGAACTACTTTCTTGGGAACCTACTATGTGCCAGAAACTGAGATCAGGGATACTACTCCACTATCTAATTTGGTTCCTATGGTTACTCTTCAAGAAGGGTAATGGAAAACCACTTCCTCTTTCTCCACTGTCTAATTTGGTTCCTACAGTTACTCTTCATGGTAGGTAATAGAACCCCTCTCCTCCCTTTTTTGGAAACCCATTTTACTAGATGCATAACCTAAGAGCTCAGGGAAATTAAGCAACTTGCTTTCTAGGTCTAACTTTGGCCTAGTAACTGCAGAAATATAGGTTTGCAAAAGGTCCCGCTTCACTAATATATAAAAAGTTCTTATAAATCATTAAGAAAAGAACCAAAATTCTGTGGAAAAGTGAACATGAGTCAAAACTGCACAGAAGTTAAAGCCGCTAACATGGTATCATGGACAGTCTCAACTCAATGAATGCAACACAATAGATTTTCATCTACTAGAGAGAAAACGTTAGCTAGGCATGGTGGCACACGCTCATAATCCAGCTACCTGGGAGCTGAGGCAGAAGGATGGCAAATTACAGACCAGCCTAGACAACTTAGACCCTCTCTCAAAAAGAAAATAAGAAAATAAAAAGGGGTGGGGATGTAGTTCAGCAGTAGAGTGCTTGCCTAGCATGCATGAAGGCAACGAGTTCAATCCTCAGTACTGAAAAAAGAAAAAATTTAATGATACAGAGTGTTGATGAAATATGAAAAAAAAAAATGAACCTAAAGCGGGGAAAGTGGGCCAGGTCTTTGGAGGGTGGTTACCAAGACTTTAAAGATATCACAAACCCTTTGACCCAGAAATTTTATTTCTAAATTTTATCCTATAAATAGACTCCTACAAATGTGCAATGTTGTATACATGAAGCACTGTTTATAGTAACAAAAGACAGAATATCTACATGCCCACCAACAGGATATGGGTAAATAAATTCTAAGACATCCATATGTTTAGAGTATTGTGCAGCTATTAAAGAATGAACAGGCTGGAGATATAGCTAGTGGTAGAACACTTGCCCAGCATGCGTGAGACCCTGGGTTCCATACTTAGCATCACAATCACTGATAAAATGAGCAAGTTTTAAAATACTCTCCAAAAAAGGCAAAAACATGTACTTTTCCCCCTTGTGTCTACCTATATACACTGGCTTAACTTTAAGGCAGATGTCCTCTAGAAGGACACAGGTGGACAAAGAACAGTGGCTGCTGTAGAGCAGAGGCTAGGGCCTGAGCACGTGGGTGACAGAATGCTTCTCTTTCATGGCAATTCCTTGATACCATGTAGACTGATTACCAATGACATGACTACATGTCTATAAAACACCAACAGAGAGAGGGTAGACAGATGCAGGGCTTCTAGGGTCGGGAGTCCTCACTGGCTCCAGAAGGTCACAGCCTGGAAGAAGGGAAGAGTTAAGGACCCCAACACTCCCACCACCTGGCTGCCTCTTGGTGGAGACCTGCCTGCCATGCATCTTGAGAACCAGCCTCTGTGACAGCCCTTCAGTCTGAGAACTGCCCTGCTTAGTGTTCCTGATCAGGCTGATCCCACCCTTCTGGTTCTCTGTACATATCAGGAAATCAGGGAAAATATAGAAAAAAACCAACACTGAGAGGTGCTACATGACTTGCCAAAGCTACCCAGCTGGGAGTGGCCATTGCTGCGAGGGGGTGGTGGACGATGGGTAAGGAACTGCAGGTAAACATGAATGAGGATTGTTCTTCGAAGGGCAGAACAAGTGTGGGCTAGGCCTGGCACAGTGTCAAGAAAGGCAGATGTGGGCTTTTAGGGACAGGAGGCAGATAGTTCTGGGTGGTGAAGCGGAACAGGTGGGCTAGAAGGGCACTGAAAGCCTAGCATTTGGGCAAACTTGTTTTTTAAGCAGTAGTGTCAGCTTCAGTTAGAATCTCTTTAGTACCCAAGATCATGCAGGGGAAAGTGGAACTGCTCCAGAGGAGCATTGCTATAGGCTTAGAGTCCCCTTAGAGCCCCCAGTGGCTCTAGAGTACACACCAAGCTTACCCATGTCTCTCCCTGCAGATGACAAACTGGTGCCTAGAGGGGATAATGATTTGTCAGAAGTCACTCAGCAATCAAAGCCCCATACCAAAGTCTGGCACACTCTAGCCTGTGCCATCCTGCCTGCCCTCTGAGAATCCTACAAACCTGTGGCCCTGGGAATGCCCACCCACGGAGGGTTGGTTCACACGCCTTCAATGAAAAGCAGTAACAATAAGCAGCCTCAGAAATCAACAAGGCAAAGTACTCACGTTGAAGAAATTGGTCTTGTTCCTCTCGCAGAAGAGCCCCTGTGCCGGCATGTGCTGCAGTTGTTGCCATGGGATACTGCTGCCTAGCAACACATCGCGGGCCCACTGGAGGTTCTGGGGAAAGAAGTAGGTTGGAAGTGAGTGTGTGGGCTGCTCAGGATGCCCAACAGGGAAGGCAGAAGGTCCCCTCCTTCCTGGCTGCACTGGCAAAGCACGATGAGCAGCTCTGTAGACATTGATCCCACCACTCTAGGCGGCTCTGGTCACGGCCTTTTATCACTGTGCTAAACGATGTATTTCCAGAACTGATTTCTTGCCCAGTACAACTGGCTCCGGAGTCTGTGGCCTTAGACTGCCCAAAGTGGGTACAAAAGGACCTCTTGCCTTGACCAATCCTGCAAAGCTGTCATGTGGACCGAGGGTCCACCTGCCATTGAGGGAAACCTCACAAACTTAAAGGACAACCAAAAGGCAACGCTGACTTGTTTACTAGCAATCCCTACTCACAGACACCGGTACAACTGCTCCAGGCTGAGAGGGCTGGCCTCTGGCTACAGTGCTCAGGCCCAAGCTCTCTGGGCAATGGTCCTGGGTAGACCATTAGAGAGGGAGGGTAGACATGGGCCTTGCTTCTGCACCTTTCTCTGGGGTCTTCACTGGCCCAGAAAGCAGTCCTTTTCCACCAGCTGCCTTGCCAGCACTCTTCCCTCTCTGGTCCTCACCAAGGTGGCCAACCAGATTGAATGAGGACCTTGCCCATGAACCTCACTCAGGGCAGTGCTATCCTACAGGAAAAGGGCTAGTTTGAGGCAGAGCTAAGCCTGTAACCTCTTTCCACAGTGCCCACCCTTACCAGACAACCAGTTCTCCTCCCCTCTCAGGCTCCTTATCTTTCACAGCCTGAGCCCAGGCCTTACCACCACACATCCCAGTTACTCCAAACTACGTCTCATTTTTCAGCCTGCAAATCTGTCCCACCTGTTCCCATTCTTCCCACTGCTGGCCACGGTGAAATCACAAATAGTTCCCCCCATTATAGAAGGCAAAGGTGCAAACCCTGACTCCTGGCTTGCTGGTTGTGGGTCCCCAGATGGCCAGTTTGTAACCTCTACTCCTATCTGCACAGATGGCCTGCCCCACAGGCTGCTCCCCAGCACTTTAGCACCCAGCAGCTATGTTGGGGGTGGGGCACATCAGAACGAAGGTCACTTTGGAATGGAGACAGGTGGTCTCAAGTATGCATCTCCTGGGTGCCTGGCAGAAAAAGCTGGCTCTTTCATGGAAGCCTAAAGGAGAAAGCCACCTCCAGGGGAAACCTGATCCAAGGCCAATTGCTACAAGTACAAGGCCTGGCTCTGAGTGGCTGAAGGGTAAGGCCATTTAAAATCAAGGCTGCCCTGGTCAAAGAGGACTGAAGTCAGGTCTGGTCTAACTGGACATGCAGAAGGGTGTTTGAGGGCCGAAGATTTAGCTCAGTGGTTCCGCCGCCTGCCTCACAAGCGCAAGGACCGGAGTTTGATCCCCGGTACCAAAAAAAAAAGGGAGGCGGGTTTGAGACAATGGGTAGCCCAGATATCAGGAGAGTGAATAAGCCACTGGGTGAGCCAGAGTGTACTCCACACATAGGACCCCTCTATGGTTTGTGTGCAGGAAAGCTTGTTTTCTAGTTCAGTCCAGTTTGGGGCCACTACACGGACATACTGGTGGATCCTCAAGTAGGAAAGTGCACCAGGGACTATGGGAGGGCCACTCTTGTTGAGGCTGCAGCTGCTGTAATATGCTAAAGCCATGGTCAGGCATTGTTCCCTCCAGCACACACAGGCCTTTCCAGAGCCTTGGGAACCAGTGCTTCCATCCCTTTCCTTCAAGTGAATGCCTGATGGAGACTCCCTGCCTGCCCCATCTGAGGCCAGACAAAGGCAGTGGAGGGGGATATCAAGGTAACAAGAATCTTCAGATCTTTGAGCCAGAGCTCTAGAGGAGGAACACAGGCCATTAAGACCTACACTCAAGAAGAAGAGTAAAACATTCATTCCCTGCCTTCAACCTCAGAGCTCCAACACCCGGGGAAGAACTGTGATTCCCATTCAAATGCTTCTACAGTGCCCAGGAGCCAGGAGCCAGAGGAATTATCTCCTAGGACACTTCATTCAGGAGCCTCAAGAGGTTGCTTACAAGGCCAATCTGACACTTTACCCTCCATACCTCAGCCTGCCCCAGCCATATTCCCCAGCTCCACCGCAGGCCCACGAAGGGGCGAGGTAGAAGGCAGCCACAGAGAAACCGAGTGCACAGTGAAGATACAGGGTAAGCCCAGGTGGCACTAGATTAAAGGGAATAAACACAAAGTTAATTTAAGCTGGCTCATCAAGGCTGGGCAAAGTCAAGGCTCGGGGATCAGGCCAACAGGACCTAGCAGCACTGGGACGCTCAGGGAGCCCAGGAAAGAGGCTTACAGCACACATCCAAGTCAGCTGTGACCCCCTGGTCTCAGTGCCACTTGGTTCAAAGTCTATCCTGAGGGAGAAGTGAGAGGCTCAGCCCATGTGGTATCCATCCCTGGTATAAGAAGCCATGGGTGATCCCTCACAGAAGAGGACATGGGACAGAAAACCATCACCCGTACTTTTTATACCACAGGTGAGTTCTCCTGACCATATGGAAGATAGGAGCAATGGGGAAGGTCCGAGAGGCTTCCAGAAGGAGGCAATACCTGGGCTATGGTTTGCACAAGGTTTTTGAGGTTAGACTGTTGACTGGGGAAAGAACTCAGGTAGGCAAGGCCATCAGGGCCCAGTTGAGAAGGTGGAGGGGACCAGCTGTAGCCACTGTGAGGCTGCCCTCTCCCTCAGCTGAGACCCATGGCATGAAACTGACCTGTGCTGCACAGGAGGCTAGAGAAAAGTTACCCAGAGCTGGGACCCCAAAGCTGTTTCTGGAGCTCCTTGGGCATTTGTGAGAAGTCTCCAGGTGACCTGAGTTAAGCAGAAGCAGTTTAGGATAGAAGAGATGGAAGAACATGGTTTAAAGAAGCATGTCTAAATTAGTCATCACTTCCTAAGAAAATCAAGAAAAGAAGGCCCTGACAAAGACTTCCCTCTAGCTGGGACACATGAGAAGGCAGTCTTGGAGCCAGGGTAAAGAGCAGGAAACTGCTTTCCTGCCTTGGCATCTCATTGCAGGTCCTGTGGGCCATGGGACATCCTCGTCTGGCTTCTGCTTTCCACTACTCCATAGCTTCTGCAGTGACACCTGCACCAACTGGCCTTTTCCCTCAGGATGGATCAGGGAGGAGAGTGGCAGCAGGACAGGACTGGGGCACTTGTGAAGAGTTAAGAAAGCACTGGCTTGCCAAACCTGACCTGGATTATAAATTAGTCTCCTGCAGTCTTGGCCACTGAGCACTGCTGGAGGGCACATTTCCCCCACTGTCTTCCAGGCCCCAGCTGATCAATGGTTAAGGCACAAAGGGTCCAGACAGCTCACGAGGGCTCTCAGCTAATGCACATCTGAGACCCTGGATGGGAGCTGACAAGGCCCAGGAAACCTGACCTGGGATTTGGTGGGTGCCAGGCTGGTGGGTTGGATGAGGGGGCAAGGGTCCTATATCTTAGAGCCTGTTTCACAGTGTTTCAAGGTCAGACAAGGTGACAATGTTGCCTGGGCAGAGCATAGTGCTATAAATACTCATGATATACAATCATATATATATATATACTGATAAAGAAACTGAGGCTTGGAGAGTTTCAAGAGTTTGCCCAAACTCTCAGAGCCAGAAAGTGGCAGAGTAGAGTTTGCACTCTGGTCCAGGCCAGAGACTCTGAAGCATTGGCTCTTTCCCTGCCCACCACAATGCGGGCAAGCCATGTTGCAAATCTGCCTCACACTGTGAGCTGGCCATGATGAACAGCTGCTACAATCAGACCTTTCTCAGGCCTGTGCAATCTGTTACAGCATCACTGGCCCAACACCACTGGGAATGGGAAGAACCCCAGGGAGTCACTCACCCGGTAATGGCACACATCTTTCTGGACTCTGTGGCCTGTGCACAAGCCCTGCTCTGACAGAAGGCTGAGGGATGATGACAGAAGGCAGCAAGAAAAATCCCAGAAGCATATGGCTACTTTAATGCCCTCCTCCACCTGTCACCTGAACTACTCTCTCCAGGGTAGAAGGCAGAGGAACTTTAAACTACTCCACCTGCAAACCTTTAGGTTGCACCTCCCTCAAAGAGAGGGAAATCTCCATACCTCAATCTCTCTGCCCACACAGCAGTTCATCTCTTCCTTACTCCTCTGATGGGTGGCCCTCCAACCTTAATTGCCTTTCTTTTCACCTTGGGCCCTACAGGTCATTCATCTGGTCCCATCTACCTGACCCCTACATGGCCTCCTATAATACTGTCCCTCCAGCCCAACAGTCACCTTAAACAGCCTCTTCACCGGCTCACCAAAAGGTTGGCTATCTGCCCCCTCTTCTCTGTCAGTCCTAAGAGGGCAAGGACACAGGTTAACTTGTTCACTCGTAGCTACTCAGAGGGTGAGTCCAGTTTGGAGCCCATGGAAGAGACATGAAAGACATTTGTGGCAAGAATGAAAGGAAGACAGGCAGGATTTGTGCTTTCAAAAAATGGGAAGGAAGAAGATACTAGGCTGAGGGAACAGTCTGAGGCACAAAGCAAGAAGGGGCTGGCAGTGAAAAAGGGAGGGAGAGACCGTGCCTTAGGTGTTCAGAAGAAAGAAGCTGGGGGCTTCCCAAGAACAAAGAATCTGAAAGCAAGGACAGTCTTGTGAATGGGGGCAAAAGGGGCAAAAGAGCATGTGTGGGGCTTCCTGGGCTGCACTCAAGGCCAGGGTACCCAGCATCTGGCTTCTCAGGGCTTATCTTGACCCCAATGTCTGCCCACTAACCCAAACACACATTGATCAGCTCAATACAATACACAGGGGCTGATGCCCACAGCTCCTGGGAGCCCCTGAGCCTTCCCCTTTGCACAAGAAGACAAGGCTTGGGACAGAGTAGCCTGCATCCCCAACTGTACCAAGGGCTCTACCTGTAGCAGGGCCTTGGCAATGCCTGCTGATGGCTGGAGATGGGAAAATCGAGTTACTACCCTTGCAGTCACCTGCAGTACCAAGATGTTCAAGGCTGGAAGGCAGACCTAATCCCAGGCATCATCTGCCACTACTGTATGGGTGGCCTGGATGATATGCTCTGCCTGTGCCTCTGCCCTCAGGGGTTCTCTCCCTGACACAACCATTAACAATGGTCCACTCACAACTTAACTACCCCCTCCCTCATAACCTCAAGGCAGAGACAGAGAAAGAGAGACACAGAGAGAGAGAGAGAGAGAGAGAGAGAGACAGACAGACAGACAGACAGATGGACAGACAGACAGAGAGAGACAGACTGACTGACTTGCTCAGAGTCCAGGCTCCACTATGCCTACATGGTGACACCAAGTATAAAACTGTCTGGCAGGGATCTAGGAGTAGAAACATATTCTGAGAGCTTCTGGTCTCTCCAGACAATATTCTGGTCTGCAGAGTGGCCTACTGCCCAGCAAGTGTGGCAACTGCCAGGAGGATGGTTGTGGACCTCAGCTAGGCTCAGCCCTTCACCTGGTCTTACCTCAGGAGGCAGCATCAATGTTGCTCATGGTTTCTAGAAAAACTGGAGGAATCAGGAATGAGTGGAGGTCTTGGCTAGAGCCTGTGGAGCCTGCGGAGCCACCCTTGCCTCTACCTCTCACGGTGAGGGGAACTGCCTGGGGCTCTTGAGGTGCAGGACTCCACAGACTAGGGGAAGAGGAGTGTGTGGCCACCAGATGATGGGGACACTGGTGAGCTGCAAGGAATGTCCACAAAGCTGAGTATATACACCCACTGTAGATTCACCCAGCAACACAGGACACCTCCAGCAACAAGATGAGGGTAAAGGCAGACGGACAAGAATGTCCCCAGTCCCATACTTGCTAGACTTACTTTTGATCCTTCTAATCATAAAAAATTATGGTTAGAATTTCCATGTTTTGGAAAAGGCAAAACATAAGGAAATGATGGAATGAGGTATAATGCTATGTGGCCATTAAAAGTTATGTGGTTAGTTTAGGAGTGTATGGGAAGCAAAAAGAGCAGAACCAAAAGTATGTGTATACATATCTGTGTGTGTGTGTGTGTGCGCGTGCGTGCGTGCGTGCGTGTGTGTGTGTGTGTGTGTGTGTGTAGACAGAAATCAGACTGAAAGGAAATGATCCCATCATTCCTGGGAGTTGCCTGAGGGGCAAGAAGCATTTACTTCCTGAGTTCCTATGCTGTGGGGCTGCCAAGCACTGACCACCAAAGGCCATAGTTCTAACAGGCCACTGGCCTCTGGGACACGCTGTGGCTGACTCAGGAAATTGCACTACTCTTCCCTCATGCATTCCTACCTGGGCTCCTATACTCTGTCTAGGCCTCCATAAACTGCCCTGGTCCTGCCAGGTCTCTGACTGGCAACGCCCTACTCCCTACCTACACAGCAGCCCAAATGTCTTTCATACACTGGCCACACAATACCATTTTCTCCCTACAACCTCGCAAAGGTTTTAATCTCAGAATAATGTCTCCACAACTCTTGCTTCATAACCAGGCTTTAGTGAGCCTCTGACCAACCCCCTACTCCTCCCTCCATGACCATCATTTCCCACGGGGCTGATTCTTAGCTCAAGGCAGGTGGGCTGGCTGTGCGGGCCACCTGGAAGCCTCTCCTGTTCAATATCCTCCACCACTTGATTCAGTCTTTGCTTAGAGAGAATTTCACCAACCTCTCTGTCTGTCTAAATAGCCAACCTCCACCCCTGCATCTTGTTATTCTTTCTTCCCAGACTCATTACTAGCTATTAGTAAAGGTGTTTTCCTCTCCACCCTCCACTGTGTGCACACTCAAGGGCTTCGTTGTGTACAATGCTGTATCCTCAGCATCTCAAAAAGCATCTCCCATGTGACCTCTATAGACAGAGGCTGAATGAACCTGCAAAAAGGCATAGAAAGCATGCTAAAACACAATTCTGCCATGTTACGGGTTGTGGGGCACTGAGGTACAATTTATTCTATTTTTTCAACCTTAAATAGTCTTATTTGCTCCAGGCATGAAGGTGCATGCCTGTATTCCCAGCTACTTGGGAGACTGGGGCAAGAAGATCACAAGTTCACATCCAACTTGGGCAACTTAGTGAGACCCTGTCTCAAAAGAAAAGAAAAAGACCTGGGGATGTAGCTCGGCACACTCTAGGTTTAATCCCCAGTAGCACTGAAAACAAAGAAAGAAAGCCAGTCTTACTTGTAAGGGGTACTACTGGCAGAGTACTCAACCCTGTTCAAACTGCTAGAATCTGTGTCCCTTTGTGGAGATGCCTGGGAAAGCAGCCCTCGTGTGGGATCCTGTCTCACCTTCTGTGGTCCCCAAAGGCCCAGCAGAATCTTCCAGCCAGGTGGCAAGAAAGACTTTAAATGCACAATCAAGACTTCCAGGTTGAATAAAATAGGACTTATTTTGCCAACTATACAAAGTGAAGCTTGCCGAGAACCTGCTGGTAGGGTTGCAGTAGACCAGGCCACCAGTGTAGAACACTGGGCATAGCATCATTTTGTTGTGTGGGCACAGAAAGGGAACACGGCTTGAAGGAAGGTGGGAATGTGCTGCTCTGTGGCTGGCACACCCTCATGAGTCTTGGTCCCATTGTTTTGTTCTGTGAAAGCTCAGACAGTGTGGAAGCCAAGGCTCACCATCTCTACCTGGAAGCAAGATCTCACAGCCTCTGCATCACAACCTGGATGATCACCTCTCAACACCCACTCCAGTCTAACGTGCAGGCCTCTCCCTGGAGGCCCTCTCATTTACCCTGCACAATAGCCCTGTGGCTGCCACAGGCCCCCATGTGAGCTAGGGGCAGAGAGAGGTAAAGTGCAATACCTCACAGAGATGGGCAAAGGGAAGAGTTTCAGAGCCAGCTGGCCAGCTGGGTTTTCCAGCAGGGACTCCTAGGCTCACAGCAGAGCACAAGGTGACTCACTGACAAAGGGCAATGGCTTTCCTGGAGATCTCACAGCAGAAAACACACAGCACTGTGGGCTTCATAGTGGGAGTCAGTCTACAACCAAACCTGGAAACTGGGCTCACCCCACAGAGGCCCTGGGCCAAAGAATGATATCTAAATAAGCTAAGGGCAGCCAGGCTGCCCCCTTAACTCACAACTCACATGAGTAGAATCATACATTATTTGTCTTTTTTGTAACTGGCTTATTTCACTTAGCATAGCATCCTCCATGTTCGTCCATGTAATTGCCTATGACAGTATTTTCCTCCTTTTAAAGCCTGAAGAGTATTCCATTGTTTTGGTTACTGTAGATTTGTAGTACATTTTGAAATTGAAAAGTGTGAGTTTCTAAGTTTGTTCTTTTTCATGGTGGTTTGGCTCCAGGGCCCATCTTACCAGCTCCTCTGCCCTGGACCCCTTGCAATGGTTACAGCAGAAGGGGCTTGGTTCACAATGGAGCAGAAGGTACAGGATAGCAAGGCAGGGGTGGCCACATCTTGCCCTTCTTCCAGATGCCCATTAATGCAGGCCTGAGTCCTTATGACAAAAGGTGTCCTGAAGCCATATGCCCTCATCTCTTAGGGTGCATAAGAGGGTTCAGGGAGCCAGGTTTTTGAGTATGGACTGGCAGACCAGGATCAAAATCTTGGCGAAGACTGTGATCCTGGAGATGTAAGTAAAACAGATGCCAGAATTTAGCACCCTTGAGGCTGTTGACATAAGTGGTCTTCCCCATCTACATGTGGGGAGTGTTCTGGAGTCCTGTGGTCAGGCACCCTTGCACCCAGTGTACCCTAGCAGGATGCCTACCTACCAGGGAGGGGGTAGGCAACCTGTATGCCTCAAAACCAATCTTTGGTGAGAGGGCAGCCTCAAACAGGTTTCAGGATGCCTCAGGGGCAGACAGCCCTTTGCAATTCTGACTAAGCAAGGAATCCTCAGAGGAGCAGGAAGACACAGAGATACTGAGACTGAAGAAATGGCCCAACTACAGGAGAAGGGCTGTTGACTGCTAGGAACCATGTGGGAATCCTACCCATCACTCTGTTATCACAAAAATCCCACATGCGTTATTATCCTCATTCTCATTTAACAAAAGAGCCTCAATCTCTAAAAAGCTCCCATCACAGAGCTGGGATCTGACCCAGGCATGACCAGCCTCAGAACCCATGTTTTCTCCCCCTTCTCAAAAATCCTTGCTGCCAACAGTGAAAGAAGCGACATCATATGTCCCGAAGACAATTTCTTTTCAAGGCCTGAGCAGGCTCTGAAATGAGCTGAGCCTCACCTGGGGACACTTGTGAAAGTCTAGGAGAGATCAGGAGTCAACCATTCAGCCCTGGGTAGGCTCTGTCTGTTGGGTCCCTTTTAAGATGAAGATTTCTGACACTACAGTTGGCCACTGAGCCATAAGACAGCAAAGGGAAAATGCCACTGCCAAGCACACAGGCAGTATTTATGCAGAAATATGCTGTTATCAAATATGCACAGTGGGAAGTGTTTGTTACCAAACAGCTGCATTAGGAAAGTGGCCACTGCTTACCAGTTAATGGTTCTGAATTAGTCAGCAACAGAGTAAGTTGTGTCCTCAACTCTGTGGACAAGCTGCTGCCAGCAGAGCTGTCAGCAGAGTTGCCACCAAGACCCCGCCTCTAGAACAGAGCCATGCCCTTCATTCAGGCTCTCAGTGGAGTGAGGTGCCAATGACCTGCCATTCAGGTTGGTGGTAGCAACTAGCATTCAGCAAAGTCTCTGGATGAAGATGAGAAAGGAGCCAGTGAAAAAGTAGTTAGGGTAGCTGCAGGAAGGGGATTTCTGCCACATAAGGGGTCTCACGTAAAGTCAAGGCCAGCATTCCATTTCCAAAAACTAAGGAACCCAACCTAGGAACACAGCTAACAGAAAAGCCAGCAGAGACTGAGTGTGACAGCTATGGGGGTTGCCCAGGGATGGAGATATCAATGGTGCAGACAATTTCAAGAAGACTCCATTCCCACCAAAGGGGATGGGCTGGCATCTACCCATCCCAGGCACCAACACGACCAAAATGACCCAGTAGATGTTCGTAAAAAGAGCAAAATGGCAAACACACTTAGGGTAGATACACTTGACAATGTGAGGGCAATACAGCAACTGGGCTCTGGGTGAGATTACCGTGGCTCATGCCTAGCTCTGCCACTCAGCCATGTCACCCCAAGCCCAGATTTCCAGTTGTAAAGTAGAGAGGACATGTCCCTCACCTCCAGGTCCTGAAGTGGCTGGTGCCTTGGAAGCAGATAATCCGCAGTGCATGTACACAAGAGCCAAAGGAAAATTTAAAAATGATACAGTTTTTGTTTTAGGGGGTAAGAATTATGGTCATTCCCCGTTCCAATTTTCTCTCATTTGGACACAAATACTGTTTTCTATTTTTAAAAATCTCATCAAATAAGAGGGACAAGCTGTACAGCAGGCTGTGCCTGGCTCTGTGCTGAGTGCTCTATGTGCATTGGCTCCCTCAGATTGAAAACAAAGCACTTTAGTGGAAAGTGGAGTCTGGGTGGTCAGGGCTTCATGGGACCTGCACACAGCTCAATTCTCCTACTGACCACCAGAGTGGACCAAAGCTGGTGAGGGCTGCACAGCTACATGGGGAAGGTGAGGGAGAACTTTATGGCTGCTAGTGTTCCTCCCACCAAGACTGGAGATAAGTCTACTGTTTCCATAAGAGGGAAGGGGGGAAACTCTCAAAGAAGTGGTAGGGTAGGAAGAAGGGGGGAGCTGTAGGAGACACTGCCTCTCTGGCCCGCAAAGTGCTTCAGCAGCAAGGACATATGCTGATTGGGGTTTATTAAAACCCAAGTTCCCCTGGAGGCAGAAGGTCTAGGGCACAAAGGTAAGGTCAAATGCCAATTACAGGCTAGGCAGTGGGCAGGCTATGTTCCTGTGTGCAGCAGCAGCACTGAAAGGCAGCTGAGAAGGCCAAAACCTGCTGTCGTCTGCCAGCACACACCCCCCAGACCAAACCACCAAGGATTATAATATCTCCCTCCCCAGACCCACTGAGGCCAAATCCCCCTGCTGTGCTGTAGGGAAACTGGCCAAGCCACATGAATGTGTCAGTCACTGCAGGGACAAAGCACATAGTTTCTTGGACCCTAGTGCCTAGTTCCCCAAACAGAATTCTGTGAAGTAACAAATGCCAAGACAAGGTCCATCTCTCTGGTCAACTGCCCTTAATGGTTCAAATACCCCACAGAAAAGGTGGCAGGGGTTGAATATGGGGAATAGCAGGAAGCTGTGCGGAGAGACTGACTGAGTTAAGTGACTCAGACAAAGGTAAGTGTCAGAGAAACCTCACAGGCACCCTGTTCCCCTTCCCACCCCACTCCTCACCCACAAAGCCATTTTTCCAGGCGCTAGACCTGGACACACGCTCTCCCTTTTCCCCAGCTTGCTGTTGTCCCCCACTTACACTACAGGTCTTGGCACAGAAGGTATCGTAATGAAGCCACAGCACCCACCCCCCACCGTGCACCTCACTATTTTCTCTGTAGCATTGGTCACAATCAGACTTGCTTTGCTTGCTTGCATGGTTTTAGCCCCATCCGCCACCACCCTTGGAGTGTAGCTCACTCCATGAGAGCAGGCACCACAGCCAGACCTGCACAGTCTCCCCATAACTCCTCCTGGGTGAGTGAGGAGAGGCTGAAGAAAAGGAAAGTCACCGCAGTCCCTCCACAAATGCTAAACGCCAGCACAAGAGATCTGGTTGAGAAGCCCTTGGGAGTGTTTAGGCCTGGGGCACAGCTGTTGCTTTCCAAAAAGAGTTAGAGCAGGCTGTCGGCACCCAACCCCCATGAAGCAGAGGCAGTGGAGATGGTTCTGGCAGCTGCACCAGGGAGTTGAGCGGAGGGACAGGATGGCATCAAAGGGGCCTCTGCAAGACACAGCTGAAGGGCTGAGGCCTGAGACAAGCTGACTCACTCTGGACTGGCCCTGTCTCCACAGCTCTCCTTTCCCATCCTTCCCATGCAAACTATACAAGCCCGATCACAAAGTTCTGATCTGTCTTGGTTCTGCCCACCAACCTTTAAGGACACCAGCCTACCCTCCCTTTCCCAGACCCCACTCACCCGGTGGGTCTTGCTGTAGGTGTACAGAAAGGCCAGTCGGTAGAGACTCTTGTAGTGCTGAGGAAAGCGGCTCAGGCACAGATGAAAGGAAGCAATGCACTGTTCTGTAAGGAACTGGCGCTGTTCCTCGGCACCGGCTGGCAGCCCCTGAGGGAAGGCCACTGGCTCCCCGGGAGGGTCACCCTTCTTTTTCCCATCCCACAAAGCAGGTGCAGACACCAGGGGCTTGACAGGGATGCAAACCGAGGCTGGGGGCTCTGCAGCAGGCTTCTGGATGCTTTGCTCTGTAGCCTGGAAGCCTTCTGTGCTCTCCAAGGATTCCTCAGTTTTTCCTGCAGTTGAAAAGAAAGAAAAGAGTCACCCAGATTTCAGGCCTTGGCAGTGCAGCCACCTATCACCAGTGATGGAGGCACCTCAGTGAGGCACTTAGCACAGCTGGGTCGGTGTCTGTGCTGGATGGGCTCTGGGCCTACCAGTGGAAGGTACAGGGTCCAGAGCTGGCTCTGCCACAACTGGCTGAGGCCTGTGGCCATCTGGCCTCTTGCTCTGAAAAATAGGAGTTCCAGATTGTCTCTCAGTAGAGGGACCCAAAGGTTAGAAAAAGTAGGAGTTACAATCTGCCTCTGGCTCTTCCCTACTGAATGGCAGCACAGATCGTCCCATCTCCAGGGCCAATGCTGTCTGGGGAAGCCCAAAGATGGCAAGTGTTGTCACCACCATCACCAAACAAAACAGCCAAGAAAGGCTCCCTGCTCCATTTCTCAGTGCATCAGGCCACAGCCTGTCCAACATTCTTCTCCGGGGCTGCTGTGCGTGAGCCAAGAGCTTACACAGAGACCCCACTTGATGGGAGCCCAGAAGCTGAATACCCTGCCCTGCTCCATCAGGGACCAGAGGAGTCAGACAACACAGGAGAGCCCAGGCTGAGCCCCAGGATGTTGACAATGGCTAGGTAGTCTCAGGCTAGTTCCTAAAGTGTAAGCACCTTGGATGCAAATAGAGGAGGCTGTCCAGTCCAGGGAGGAAGGATAGAAGAAAGGGAGGGGAGTTATGGGGAGGATCAGGGCAGTGGCAAGGTGGCCTTTGGCCTGTGGCTCTTGCACACGCTGCACATCCTGCCTGGAAGGGGCAGAGAGGGAGCCAACAGTGTTCATTCTGAAGGCAGTCTGCATTATGGGTTGCGCTCCCGGCAACCCTGTCTGTTAAAGTAGGAGAAGCCTGGAGGGGGGCTGGGACCTGGTGGGACAAGGCCCAGGGGGCAAGGACTAAGACCCAAGTATCCCCCAAACCATGTGCAAGTATAACCAGGCAGATATCTGATGTATGGAACGCCTGACCATCATCACTCTTCTTGTTGCGGTAAGAATCTGAGCACTCTCAGAGCCCTTCTCAGCCACCTGCTATCCCAGCTCCCTAGAGGCTACTTGGAGTGTATCCTGGGCTTCAATCAAGGCCTTCTGCTCAAAAAGAGAAATTTTTTTCATAGAGGTCCGATTTGATTCAGACTAAAAAGAAAACACATTTGTGACATTTAGAATCCAGAGACTTTAAAAAATAACCATTTACCAAGAAGAAAAGCCCAGATTGGGCTGTGGGGGTCCTAACAACGAGAAGTGTTACTGAGCACACATAGGGTATAAGACTCTGTGCCAGCCCCCTCAGAAACTGCCTCATAAAATCCTTACAACACTGGGCGTGGGTCCTGGGATCACTCCCATCCTATAGGGAGAACAATGGAGATTCCCTCAGAGAGGGAAGTAACTTGCTCAACTGAGAGGTTTAGGACAGTAGGCAGAGGCACAAAGACAGAAGCCAGGCCAGGCCTAGTGCCCCGTGGAGCCTGCAGTCTTCAGCTCTGCCCAGAATGCTACCAGGTATCACTGAGGTAGGTCTTCATACCTCTCTCCTCTGTGGGCCCTTGGAGGTCTTTATTGGTTGGTCCTGCTTGGGCACTGAGCACAGGCACCCGCTTCTCTGCATAAGGCTTCCGGGAGCCCTCCAGCAAGCTGGTGGGCTCATTAAAGAAGTCCTGTGTTGAGCTGGAGTCTGAGAGTGCCACAGCTGTGCTGTCCTGGCTTCGATCTGAGGGGAGAAGGTAGGGAGAGAGGGTAGGAACATGAACCCACACTACCTCCAACATGGAGGGGCCTCCCCTGCAAAGGAGATGGCCTGAATACAGTCACTGACCCCACCGAGCCCAACCCATCTGGGAAGGCCCAGAGCCACTTTCCAAAGGTACCAACCTCTTTGGGCTCCTTCCTCAAGTTTCCTCAAACAGTGGTGTCCTGGTAAATGTTCAATAATAGGCTTTCAGGTGAAAAAAAAAGTCCTGACTTGTAGCATTTACTGACTTCTGTGGTGCAAATACTCATACCATGGCTGATTTCAAGCTACCAGTACAATGTTGGTGAATGTGGAGTTGAGAAGAGATGCATAGTAACCTCTATTATGTAGTGTTTCTACCATATAGATATAATAGAATTAACTGAAATTTGGCAAACATGTTTAACCTGTTGTCAAAAGCCAGGTGTGGTCTATAATGAAAGTCTCCAAACCTAGGAGTCAGTTTATATTCATTCCCTGGCTGGCTGTGGGCCTCAGGGTGTTTAGGAAAAAAGACTAGAGGCAGGGCAAGGAGAAGGCCTGAAGCTCTCCTGGGACTGTAGGCCTGGAGGGCAGAGCAGACGCTGCTGGGGAAAGGTCTGAACCAGTACCTCTTTCCTAAAGGACAAAATGCTCTGGGAATGGGGGAGAGGGGTGAAACCTTTTACCTCCAGGGTAGAAGAGAAGGGAAAAAGAAAATCCTTCACCCTGAGGAAGGGCAGGAAACCTCCCACTAAGGGAACAACGGGATCACTGAGAATGCCCCACTTCTGAGATGTAGGGACACAGAGCCTGCCTAAGTCTAAATCTGGACCAAAACAACGAAAAGCCACCCTAGGCCCTACCCCAGGCTAGCAAGCACCAAGCACCAAGCAAAGCAACCTACTACAGAGAGAGAACAAGAGCAGGGAGGCTCCCTGAGAGACAGCTAAGGCAGAAAGTAGAACTGGAACATTAAGAAAAACTTTACAGCAAACTGGACCCCACTCTATGCATAAGGTAACATGAGAGAACTATGAAGCTACTGGTGCACTGCAGGTAACATAGCAACAACAAATTCCAACCCAGCTTCACTTCTGACTAGCCTAATTCAAATTCCCCTAATATCCTAGAAACAGAAGAAGGAAGCCCGATCAAGGCATAATGTTATTTATTTCAGTTTCTTCAGTCCTACACATATCTGGTATTCAATATAAAATTACAAGGCACACACATACACCAAGAAAGAAGCGGGGCGGTGGGGGGGGGGGGGGGCGGTGTCAAGAGACAAAATAATCACTAGAACCAGACTCAGAGATGTTCCAGATCTCACCAATACCTGATGGGAAATTTAAAATAATGAAGATTAACATAATTTTTATATATGTTTACTATGTTAAAGGCTGTAGTATAAAACCTGAACATCACCTATGAAATGATAAGAGAATTTCAGGAATAAGATAAAAATGAAAGCAAGAGTCAAATGGAGATGCTAGAAATTAAAAAGCACACTAACAGATGAAAAATGTCTTTGCCAGGCTTCTCAGCAGACCTGACTGACACAGCTGAAAGGGGAGAAAAACTAAAACTTGAAATTAGGTCAATAGAAATAATCCAAACCAGGAGAAAAAAGATACAAGGGCAGGAAGAAGGGGGATATTCAGAACAGAGCATCCAAGATCTAACCCACCAACTGGAGTCACAGAAGGAGATGAGAGAAATAGAACAGAAGGAGTATTTTAAGATACAATGACTGTAGTACTCCTAGCATGCACAAGGCCATGAGGTTGATCCCTGACACTAAAAAAGAGAAAGACATAAAGACAGAATTTCCCCAAAACAACAAAAGCTATCAAATCACCAAGAATCTCAGAGAACACCAAGCAAGAAAACGACCCCCACACATATATTAAATAGCATAAGAAAAAAATCATGCCAGAAAACATTCAAACTACTGAAAACCAAAGATACAGAAAAAATCTTAAAGGCAATCAGAGAAAGATATCAAATATACAGAGACAAAATTAAGATTTATAGCCAGTTTCTCATTAGAAACTATGCAAGTCAGACAATACCTTTAAAATGCTAAAAGAAAAAAGTTACCTTAGAATTCTTTATTGTTTTGTAATTTTGAGACAGGGTCTTGCTCCCCTGCCCAAGCTGGACTCAAACTTATGATTCTCCCAGAGTTCTGGGATTATAGGTGTAGACCACCATGCCCAGCTTCAACTCAGAATTCTATATTCAGTAAAAATACTTCCCTCCCTAAGATGCAGGAGAAACAAAGGTCTTTTTTCAGTCAAACAAAAATTAAGAGGGGAGGGTTCATTACCAGCAGATCTGAGTTATAAGAAATGTTAAAAGCCAGGTATGGTGGCGCATGCCTCTAATCCCAGCAGTCGGGAGGCTGAGGCAGGAGGACTGCCACAAGTTGGAGGCCTGCCTGGGCTGCATAGTGAGTTCGAGGCCAGCCTGAACTATATAGCAAGACTGGAAAAAAAAAAAAAAAAAAGTTACATGCAGTTCCTCAGGTAGAATGAATATGAACCCAGATAATTTTTGGTCTTAACCAAAAATGATTAATGTGATGATAAATATAAAAAGATTTTATTCTTCTAAAATATTACCCATTACTTCACAAAGCAAAAATAGCAGTAATACATAGGTTTGTAGCACATGTTAAAGTAAAAATGAATGAAAATGGAGTACAAGACGAGAGGCTCTTATGATGCCTGTGAATTAGTACAATATCTTTTAAAGGTAGATTGTCATTAAAAATGTATTTTGAGCTGGGTGTGGTGGCACATGCCTGAAATCCCAGCACTCTGGGAGGCTGAGACAGGAAGATGGCAATTTTGAGCCTAGCTTGGACAACTTAGTGAGACTCTGTCTCAAAAAAAAAAAAAAAAAAGTGGAGTTGAGATAAGATCTTGTTATGTAGTTCAGGCTGGCCTTGAACTCACTATGTAACACAGGCTGATTTTGAACTCACAGAGATCCTCTTGCTTCAGGCTAATTGCTGGGATTACACGTATGTGCCACTACAGCCTGACTAAAATTTTTTTTAAAAAAATTTTAAAGGCCTGGGGATGTTAGCTTAGTGTGAAGGCCCTGGGTTCAATCCTTAGTACCACCACCACAAAAAAAAAAAAAAAAAAGTATTTTGTTAACCCTCAGGCAAAAAATACTTTTTTTTGAGACAAGGTCTCACTACGTAGTTCAGCCTGGCCTTGAACTCACTACGTAGCGCAGGCTGGCCTCAAAAAGTACATTTTTAAAAAAAGAGGTATTATAGCTGGGCATAGGGGCACACACCTATATCCCCACTACTTGAAAAACTAGTTCTCAAGTTCAAGGGCAGCCAGGAAAACTTAGCAAGACCCTGAAAAAGGGCTGAGAAGGGGGGCAGTGGTTTGCAGAGATTACAATAGGGATAAAAGTCATTAAAAAAAATAAAATTTTGTCTTGAACTCTGTATATCTGAAGGTGAAACTCAATGAACTTGGAATAAAGAGAGCTAAGTTCAAATTCCTCATGTATCACTCACTGGTTCTGTGACCTTTAAGTCCATGCCCCACCTGTAAATTGCAGCCACACATCATCTCAGAGAGGTCCAAGCCACCACGGCTTATGGGAACACAAGGGGAAAGGCAGACACAGTTCTCTAGGGTCCTCCAACCTATGGTCAGCTACCTTAAAAACCTGGTAGTGTTTGATGTATTAGTACCTTCTGGGCAGTTCCCCAGGACCCAACAAGTCCTGTGTGAGGCACTTGGTGGGCAAACTTACAACAAAATACACAGCCATTTCCACAAAGTTGAAAGCCTAAACCAGGGATGGCAAACCTCTGGCACATGCACAGCAGCGGGCTGTTTGTATCACTGAAGCTCCACAAGGTTTGTCATCACTGGCCTAGACTCTGGATGATCAGGGTGTAGAGGTGAATTTTGCTTTATCACTTTACTAGCTCTGAGAGACTAGGCAAATGCCACAATTACTTACACTTCAGTTTTCCTGCATGTCAAGCTACGATAATACAGGTGCTTAGTTAACAGAATTATCATGAAGATTACATAGGTTAGCACACATAGTGCTTGAATCAGTGCCAGACATGTAGTAAGTGTTTATGAAATGACAGCTCAATCGTCCACACTATTATTTCAGAGATCCTGGACATATTTTATTGCTAATGTCTCAAATTTGTCATGATAGATTTAGTTCTAAACAGGCACAGGGTTTTGCAGATGCCCTACTGAAGCTGATGCTTGAGCAGCAGCATGTTGACAGAGTGGTGAGCAGTTCTCAAGCCCTTACACAGGCTCATCCAAGCAGGCTGGCCCACCCAGAGGGACACTGAGAATCAGCCCTAAGCTCCAAATCCTGCCCTGCTGCTCTGGCCTCTTGGCTCATGTCTTATACACCAAGGTTTGGGGACAGTGACCTCATTACAGCTATAAAGCCCTTCCTTCAAAGCTGTTGTTGCAATGTCCAGCGCCCAGTAACTGATGCGTTATAAGTATCAGCTGAGCTGAAAGAACAGCAAGAACAGGGGACTTGGGCAACGTATGAGAGCCAAGCTGGACAGCAAGGAAATGACTGGACCCTCTGCCTCAAATTTGGCAAACAAAGGGCTCTTCCTTCACTTGCAAGGCCAGACAAGGCAGGGTTAGAAGCAGGCCTGCAGCTCCCAAAAGAGATTCCAAACCTGAGTCCCCATTGTGAGGGGATCACTTCTTCCTCAGAACTAAGGCAGCCCATTTACTGTCCCCATGGAAAGGCAGGCTCAGCAATGGAGACCCTTAGCTTCAGGAGCCACACAGTCATTATAGGAGCTCCAAACTCAGTGCCCCATCCCCCATTCTAATCTCAGATCTGCATATAACAGGCTGAATAACCTTTGCTGGATGATTTTGCTCGTTTAAGGCCCCCAATTCATGGCTCTTAACACAGTTTTCACTGTCTCTCTACCTCTGCCCTTGACACACATTGGTTTCCCCCCCAGGGGCCTGGCCTAGTGCCTGGCACACTTGAATGACAGTCCAGTGACCCACCCTGTCCTGCAGCATTCTCCTTGGTCGTGACATTGATAGCTTAGACAATGCTCAAAAGACCTCAGTCTCTAACAAAAGATGGCAGGGCATGCCGCTGAGGTCTCCTTAAGAACCAAGCCACAGCCAGCTCCCCTCAGTCACCGTAAGTCCAGCTGAAGTCACTGTACGCTGAGCAGTACATTCTGCAGCAAGCTCCAGGAAGCAAGCCTAGCCAGGATGATCTCACCCACTGGCACACTGCCTCAGGAGCTCACTGGCTCACAAGCTGTTGGGCTCTGGGCCTAAAGGAATCACCAGTTTAGCAGAATCCCAGCTGTGATCATTATGAAAACTGAGGATTGACTTAAGCAAATGGGTATTTACTCTCAATGTGCTAATGCCCATTTGATGCTCTAATGCAAGGGGACCACTGATCTGCCAGTGTGCAGGGAAGGTGGCCAGACCTCACCAGGAACCATGTTGTGTGGGCAAGACAAGATAGCCCGTTGTGCTGTGGGGCTTTTGTACCCTTGAGCAATAGTCAATTGAGTGGGGACTTTTCTGAGCCTCTTTTAAAATAATACAATCAGCAACAAGAGCCACAGCACAGGAGAAGGATATGCAGGAGCTGAGGGACCTAGCAGGGACAGGACTCCTGACTGCACCTTCTCAGCCCTTCTTCAAACTTCTGACACTATGTGAGAACCAAAAATGGCCACCCTCTGAAAATCTGCAAAGCAGAGCCAGGCACTGACCCTAAGCCACTGTGGCAATTCTGGACAAGCCCTCATCCCAGGGGTAATCACAGTACCACAATGGCCCTGAGGAAGGTGCCCTTAATGAGGCCAAAGCCATATGGTCCTGTGGCACTACCTCCAGTCACAATGTTGGAGCAGAGTGGGCAAGGCAGGGGTTGTGCACACTGAGGGCAGAGGCAAGCCTGTGTAGCAAGAGCGCGGGGAAGTGCTAGCCACAATTCCTACCAAACCCTGGGCCAGTGGCACCACAGGAGCAACTCTGGGGGCTTTTGTGCCTTAGAAATAGAGGATAAATGCATCTCTTCAAATGAGAGCCACCAATAGGACTCAAGGACTAGGGCTCAAGTTTCTCTCTACTCCTTTCAAGTTCTGTGGGTCTGAAAGGGTAGCACATGTTAATTAAAAACGGTTCTGAGCCTCACGATAGCATGTCCTGTGTCCTCTAGGGTAAACTTTTATCTTCGTTTTTCCTCTTTTACATGGGTCACGGTCACTCTGCAGAGCCAGTTTCTCCCTTACTCTTCGCTTTTACTTTTTTAACTTTTAAAAAAATGGTTCTGATTTTTAAATTCTAAGAATCAACTCAAGGTTTCACACCAAGAAGCTAGTCAGAAGGAAAATTAACCTTCTTTTACATCAAAAGGGTAAAAGAGATGAATGCAAAGTCTCTTAAAGAATGGTTCTATCTACCTGGGCAGGGGGGCATCTCCTTGTCTCTCCTATCATGATGTAACCAACCTTCCCCAGTACAGCTAACTGAGGACTTCAGGGAACCACAGACAGACAACAATGGCAGAAGAAGTTTGCCAGGAGCATCACAGAGTATGTAAAAAGTTTTTCCTACCATGAGGTGGACTACCAGGGATGGGACAGCTCAAGGCTGGATGAGATGGGGTAGGGAGGATAACAGAGCCACACAGTGCTGGGAAGAAGTTCTTAGAGAACATGAGGCTAGCCTTAGACTCCCAGAGCTGGATGAGAAGACAGTAAAGAGGACTGTGCAGCCCAGGGCAGCCCCTCTCCTCCTGCTCTGGGAGGATCCACAGCAGGGCAGGAGGAGAGGGAAGACTGCTACTGATTGGTGTCCTCTCCCCACTCCCAGCAGGCCCTTTTACAGGGTCATCTCTCAGGCACCAGGTCCACAGCCACAGAAGGGCCACTGCACCCAGAAAAGATCAGAAATAGGAGAAATTTCTGGGAGAGCAAGGGCAAAGGCTTCTGGGGTGGAACGCCCACCTATCAGCTTCAGGCTTTTAGGCAAGGATTCACCTTCCTTGAGCCACATTTCACCTGCCTCTTGAAAAACTCAATTTCATCTGATGTTTCCCATGTACACTGGTAGAGGAACATGGAGAATGTATAGGTGGGTATAGAGGGAGAATTCTGGCTTGGGAAACACACACCTTTCAGTTGACTGCTAGCTGAACTTCCAGGTCTGCTCCAGTCCCACCTCTTCCATGAAGCTGCTCAGAGTGTTGCAGACCTTATCTAGAATCCTGCAGCCAAGGGTCCAAAAAGGGTTGACATATAACTTTGTGTGCTAATGACCTGTGCTGAGCACTTAGAAGACCAGGTGGGTCTGATGATGCTCTGTAGACAAAGCCCGCCAACCTTGGGGACAGAGATTCTCTTGTCTTGTCCGACCTGGCAAAGGAGGGTCAGTGGTGGAGGGAAAGGAGCAGGTAGTGCTGACTGTTGTCCTGACTCAGCTACCACCTGGTTTCTATGGAAGGGCCTCTGAGTAAGTGTTTTCTGGGTGCCCTGGTCTTGACACAGGGAGACATCAATGGAAAGTTTTTGACATAGGAAAGCTGGACTCAGCTCAAACTTCCGATGAGGCTGGATAGAGAGGGTCTTGGAGGGAAACAGGCACAGTGGGTGGGATCTGCAGGGACTACTTACAGCTCAGCCTAGCCCCAAGTCTTGGAAGCTGAGGGTGGATTTCTTTAAGGAGCCACCTAGAACCCGACAGGAAAAATGACCGGCACCAGCAAACAGGCTGCAGGCTGGCCCTGCTCTCCTTTTTTCAGATTATTCCTAAAATTCTGCCTGCACCAAAAATTTCTCATAGTAACTAGTATTTTATAATCTGGAAGCAAGATTATAAATATTTGAACTTCTTACTGATCATCAGTGTTTCACACTGATGTACATGGGCCACTCCATCTTTTCCTCTCTGAATCCACAGGGTGAAGTATAGCTGCTAGCCACTTGCTGAATTACCTGTCTATCTCTAAGGCCTACCACCTTCCACTTCCAAGGTGGGACCCAAAGGAATGAGAGCTGGCTCAGAACAGGGAGAGGGAGCTGGCCTGGTGAAGAAAGGCAGCCCATCCCACTTGCCATGAGAGCTGGCTCTGTTGTCTTTCTTCATCTAGGCTTGACTCAGCTCAAATCCCTTCATATCCCCAGTGCTTCTCAGTCCAGCCTATAAGAGCTACTTAGTTACAAGATGCAAGTTTCCAATGTTTCTTTAAATGTACTTGTGCCATGTGCTCCAGCAGTAAGAATGAAAAGCTCACAGCTGTCCATCAGCTCAGGTCAATGAGAGGCCAAGGAAAAAACATGTGGTTGTGCCATTAGAGACTAGAGTGGCTCTAATTGGTCAACCCTGAAAAGATCACAGATGTCCTGCCAACTAAAAAACAACATGTCCATCAGGCTGGACATGCAGGATGGAGGTGCCCATGGCAGGCTGAAGAGACTGGACAGATACCAAAGAGATACCAGAAACCAAGGGGTCCCAGAGAGAGAGGCAGGTGCATGCCCAAAAACAGGGCACCTGGCGGTCAGGAGAGCATCACTGGGAGGGCCAAGCTGCAGCCCTGCCCCTTTTCAGCCAGTGTGGTACCAAGCACCTCAAAGTCACAACATACTCAGCTAGACACTGGTGCTGCCCTGCTGGGAGCATGACATTCAGAGCAGGGAAAACACAGCCCCATTGCGTCTCTCTCACTGTGTGCTTCACGCCAGGGGAGACACTGACTAGGGAGGCCTCAGGAGGCCTTACACGTTTCCTAACCAAGGCAGGCGGGCAGCAGACTCTGGACATAAAATGCTGGGAGAAGAGGAACAGCTCTGTTAGGCACGCTGGCATCCCACAGCCATCTGGTGAGTTTTCTAGGAAGGCTCTTCAGACAAAGGATAGTGGAGAGAATACGGCTGCCTTAGAGCCAAGAGAGAGGCCCTGTAACTGCATCACTCCTACTGCCTACAGGAAGGAGCCCACCCCTTGGGGCCCAGCTGTTCTCCCAACCCCTTTCCCCATAAAGTTTCTCTCTCTCTTTTTTTTTTTTTTTTTTTTGCCTACCCTAGTTACCTCAGCATCCAGATGCTGTAGAACTCTCCAATGCCATTGGTCCCCATTGCCTCCACCCACAGTGGCCTATAAGTTTTCCACCTACAGTGGCTTGCAGGCCTCTATCCCCAGGAAGACCTCCCAACCCATCCACCCCCACTCCAGAGCTTGCTCCCTCCTGCCAGCTCATAGCACTAACCACTGCCCCAAGGTACCACCTATGGAAACAGATCCAACCTGGCAGCAGGGATCAGGGCACACTCGTCTTTGTTTTTACTACAGTGCCCTCTTTCCTGCCTATACACAGCAGCTGTTCAACAAATCCCATGAATAGCTATGGCCCAAAGAGATTTTCAGAAAAGAAAGAATAAGAGAGAGAGAGAGCAAAGGAAGCCACTGGCTCTGCCTTCCAACAGTCTCCTCATTTCCCATGGGTAACAACCAGGACAGCCTGAGGTCCCCTGGGAGTGTCTCCCACACTGAGAAAGTCTGTTTACAGAAGTGTAATATTCCTACCATAAAGTGACCTACCAGTGGCCCTAAGAAGGGAGGGCACTAGGCAGAGACAAGGCCAGGTCTGCCCTTCAGGACTGACTGCCACTTGGAGATCCTAGCCCTGTACAGCCCAGCCCATGGACTGCAGACATAGTACCACCTCAGAGTGTCTCGGCTACTCTGAGAATGGTATCTTAAGAGTCTGTTACCTTTGTTATTATTATTATTTTTTAAGCAAGAAGAGAGCAAAGCAATGGAAATACAGGACTAAGTCACCTGCCTGGACAGGTGATCAATAGGTAGAGACCACCACAGCCTCTGCATCCGGCCAGAACTAAAAATATGGGCCATAGGCAGAAGCAAGCACATCAAGCACACACTCTCCAAATCACAGGACCAGTGGATATGAAGGTGCTCCTGGTCACAGGGAAAGCAGGGAGCCGGACTGAGGGTTGAGCATGCGGTCTGCGCTGTTCCCCAAAGCGAGCCGTGACAGGTGCAAGCAGAAAGACAAAGCCTGGAGAACAGAGTGTGGTCAGGGTTAGGGGCAGCACGGGCAATATTGGTGGAGGTAACATGGGGCAAACAGGCAAGGATGAGCACACACAGCACATGACACGTGGTGACAGCATGGTGGGTGAGGATGGATGGCTATGAAGGGGGTTTGGCATAGGGTGCCCTGGGCTCTCTGGGAAGGTGCACACTCTACAAACTGAGGTGCACGGCAGCATCAGAGGCTCCTCCAGCAGCTCTGGGCCCCAGGGGGCATCAGTTGCAACCATGGAGACCAGCCCCCAAGGCACCCGTTCTTCTCCCCAACATCCCCACACCTCACAGTAAACCAATGCACCTGTCAGAGCTTGGCTAACCTTTGCTCCTCAAGAAGGCCTTCTACCTCTAGCCAGGCCAGGTCTCTCTGGGATAGGCAAACTCACCTCTCCAGGGCTAGCTTTGGTTGCACCCAACCCTTAGCTATGTAACTGACTCACACCTGCCTCCTCTAAGCCTGCAGCAGGACCACAGCTGCCCTGTACACCTGGCACAGTACTGATAGAACACCTGGATGGATATGGTTACAGGCTGGCCAAAGAACCCTTGAGAAGGCCACAGGGCAGGCCTCTTACATCTGACATCCTTCCTGGCTGTGGCATTCTGAGGTGACATGGAGCATGACAGGAAGATAGTGAATCTTAGGCCAACACAGCTGCTTCAGACATATCCCAAAGATTGGCTAAGTCAGACCAAATGAAGGCCCAGGTCATTCCAGAACAGCCCTGCTCCCTGGGTTCTCCAAGGCAACAAGGTGGAAAATGCACACAGATGTAATCTGTAAGGTCAGTCAGGTGCAGGGTTTTTCCTAGCCATTACCTCATGCACAGAGTGGCCTAAGTGGAAGGAGGCATACCTCACTCTCTCTCAGCTCTGTCTTGACCATAGGAAGCCCTAGAAATGTACCTACTTGCTTTGAGCTAGGTTTCTTCTCCAGGAAACATGGACACAACCAAGCCTGCAAGGCAGCTGAGAAGATGGAAATGTACAGGCACCAACCTGGAGCCTGACATGAAACAAACACATAGTATTGTGTAGAAGGGCCTAATTACACACGTCCATGTGCACACACACCACGTGCACACATGCCCACATACTAACACTGCATGTAGAAGAGGAGTACAGATTTTGTTCAAACATCTCATTACACTATTTGACAGGTGTAAACAACAGTCACTGGGAGCCCCGTGAAGGTTACAATGTGCTCCAAGAGATGGACAAAGGGCAGAAGTTAGTCGAGTGGGGAGGACAGCCAGGTTAGCTGGCTGACCTGTCTTTCAGCTTAGCCAGAGGGTCCCTTCTCAGGTCAGTTGAAAGTGTCTTCCTGGCTTCCCTGAGAAGGACTGGCTATGATCACCAGCTGTGGTGGTCACACAACAGCCTGGAGGGCCAATTCCAAAGACTTTCATCAAGTTGTGAATGGGCTACAAGTAGCACAAAGTTGCAGGTGAGGGAATTTTAAAGAGTGAACCTGATTCCTGCAAGGTAGCTGTTATCAAATGTTGTTATATATATATATATACACACACCTGGAACTATTTTTCTAAAAATTTTTTTTGGGGGGGGATACCGGGGATCAAACTTAGGACCTTGCACTTGCGAGGCAGGCGGCGGCACCACTGAGCTAAATCCCCAGTCTCTATTTTTCTAAATCTTATACCAAATCAAAATTGACTCCAGCTGGTTTCTACTTTTGAAGAAAAGGAGTACAGTACAATACTAAATGGGAGAAGTGGCTCTAATGCTGGGTCTCCTAACCACACTCAAGGTTCTGATGCTTGGCTTCCTCTCTCACTGGTGACAAATTAGCCTAAGAAAGGCTCAGTGAGGCTGGAGACTGGGACCCAATGCCCAGGCCCACACAGGGCTGCTGCTTCAAATGGCACCGGCTGCCCATCTTTTGAGGTCACACCACTGGCTGGAGAATTGGTTGCAAACTGAGGGTGATGGGCTCCAGACCCAGGGCTCCTTCTTCTCAGTAGTGCTACCCATTTCTCATCCCAGCCACACTGATGACCAGAACAACTTTAGGAGGAGGCCACAATATGCAAGCACTTTTGCTTAATATCCACAAGGCAAACACAACCCCATTCTACAGGTAAGAAAGCATGTCAGAGAGGCAAAGGCCCAAGTCCAAGATTGCTGAGCACATAAGCAATGGAACACAGAATTGGAACACAGATGTTTCTGACCCCAGGGCCTCTTATACCCTTGCCTCTTCATCTGACCTTAAGCAGCTCCATGAACCCAGTGGCACCAGGGCTAAAAGCACCCATTATCCATCTTGCACTGAGAGGGCTTGGCTATAACCTGCATTGGGTGCTAATGGCCCTCTCCTATAGGAGAGGTGAGGCTGGTCTCAGGCTGAGAAGCTGAATTGAATGCATAAGCCACATGTTCTCCTCCCAGGGCTGGGTCAGGAACAGGAGTAGCAGTGGGCAGCCTGGCCTCCTGTGGTCACCAGCAAATCCCGATACTGCAATTGGCTGTTTCTGCCTGGAGCATGGGCCTGTCCCAAGGAACCAGTGCCACTGCTGAAAGAACCACTGTGGCATTTGAAGTTCATGGCTATTTTAGGATTTCAAACATTTCCTGTCGCAGACACTGTTTTCCCTCAGAGGTATGGAGGGTGAAGAGGCCAAGAGTTCTGAAAGTACTGTGCTGCCCAGTACACCAGGGCCGGGACTGGGTGAAGCTGGGCTAGGATGCCAACAGCTCCATACTACTGACAGGAGTCACTCTGAAAGGAATGGACATTTATTTGAACTTATATACAAATCAATTTTCTTCTGCAACCTTACAGAATAACGTTATGCTGGCACCCTGGACCTGCCATGCACAGTGCCCACCCCCTGAACTCTGCAGTGGCTCCCTCACAGCTGCATGCACATCATGTGTCCACATGGAACAATTAGGCAGTCAGTGCCAGGTAACAGCATGGTCCCCCTCCTGAAGCACTCCTGTTTCCTTCCTTCCCTGCTCCTGGAGGTGTACCCTGTCCTAAAGGATGAGAGCCAAGTCCTTGATGTCTACAGCCTGAGCTAGGCAGGAGGCTGCAGGACCAGCACTAGTGCTCCCCAGTCCAAGAGTGTACAAGCACGATCACATACCATGTGGACACCCATGAAAGGAAGTTCTCTCCTGAAAACTTTGGCATGGTGCTAAATCCTCACAGGAAGTACATGGCAGAAACTAACTCCCAGAAGAAGAATTTACTGCTAATGTGTTTTCACAAAAGTAAAAGGTTGGAATAGGGTGGTTTCCCAGATTAACTTGAGTTAACTAAGAAAGGGGAGAAGATATTACTTAGGGAATGTCTGTAGAACTGAAGACTGGAAGAGTGGGCATCCACCTTCTCCTGTTTCTGCTTAATATTCTAGGGCAGGTAGGACAATTCCAATGCCCAGACTGGGGTAAAGACCCAACACTGGCAGGTGGTGATGGAGACATGCAGCACACACATAAATCCTCAGCCTCTCTCTCAACACACATGCTGCAGTCCCAAATCAAACCCAGGAGGAAATACTACAAGTCTCCTGCCCTTTTGTTTTTTTGTTTGTTTATTTGTTTTGTTTTTGGTACCGGAGATCGAACTCAGGACCTTGGGCTTGTGAGGCAGGTGCCAGAACCACCGAGTTAAATCCCTGGCCCTCCTGTCCTTTTGGAAAGCATCAAATCCTATTCCCAGAGAAGCCAAGCCCTGGCTACCTTGTCATTCTTTACCAGTGCTTCTCTAAACCTGCTCTTGGCTCAGCAAGCTGGGGGCAGATGCCTGTGCTCTCGGGGAACCTGCACAATGGGCAGGACTTCAGCAAGGACACTAGTCAAGGCAGTGTGGCCCCCCGGCCTCTTTCACCCAGATCTGTGCTAGATCTCAAATTCAAGGCTACCATGGTGCCTGAAAGACAGGCCTATCCTTCCTCTAAGAAGCCACTCTACAAAGCCCACCTGGCAGGAGGCACAGCCCTGTGGCCAATCCTACCCACCTAGGGGTATCCCATCGCCCTAGAGAAGGTAGAGCAAGGCCTGTTTCTCCATAGTCCAGAGGAGAGGAGCAATGCAGGTATCTTTCAGCATTGTTACTACTTCCCCAAGGCTCCACTTCAATGGCCCTCTACATCCACCAACTTAGCTTATTCCAGCAAGTATTCTGTCACCAGCTTCTCACTGTAAAGATGAACATGAAGAAATCAAGCTACAGGCCAGCATGCAAGCCTCCTAATGTTAGTAAGGAATGTAGTTGAGCAGTCGCCACCTGCCCCATCCCACATGAGATGGCCTTGCACATGGTCTTAGGTGACCCTCATCAGCATCCTGTCGGGATGCCCACAGGTGACAGACTTAGCACCCATCATGGCCTTCCCACTACTGTCAGAAGGAAAGAGCCATAACAATGTGCTGCTGAATGGTGCAGGCCTCACCAAGCTGACTGCCAGGAGTCACTGTAGGTGACCTATGGTCTTCCAAATGCCCTTTATTACTTTTTTTTTTTGGTACCGGGGATCAAACTCTGGTCCTTGCACTTGCAAGGCAGGTGACAGAACCACTGAGCTAAATCCCCAGCCCCCCAAATGCCCTTCAAAGGAGAAGTTGCACCTCTATTTTGCAAGTGAGAAAATGCAGGCTCAAAGAAATGAGGTGCCTTAATCTAGACAGCCCCTCCCCTGGCTCCCAGGTGGGCAAGCCGGCAGGTGGCGACCCTGAATATGTCTTGGAAGCACAAGAATCACCGTGAGTCCATGAAGTTAATGAACAGCCGCAACATTGCCCGTGTCACCCCAGACCCAGCACCCCCCACCGAAACAAAGCGACAAAACAGTCGCTCCAGCACCCTCCCCATGATTGGTGTGCTGCCCTGGGCTGGCAGTAGGGAGAACAGGGACTATACCGTCCGGCGTTGCCTGCTGGTGGGGTTTTTTACATTTGACGTAATCGTGGTCAATCGGAGTGGCTGTGTAAGGTGGGGATGTCAGACCTGGGCCAGAGGAGGAGGGGAGGGAGGCTCCGGGGCCCGGCAGTGTCCCAGCTGAAGAGTGGGAGTCCTCATCCACCAGGCAGGCCTTCTCCCTGTGGGAACAGAAGGTTGGTCACAGGTCAGTCTCCACACTGTAGTGAAATGGACATGTGCTCTGTGGGCCAGCACCCTTTACAAAGCTTGCTGCTCCTAAGTAGCTTTGGTGGCCTCTATACCCTCTAGCTGGTGTTCCTCAGAGAAGCAACCACCACAGCACTACAGTCTCTAGCTGTATGCTGCCCAACTTCTCTGGCCAAGTTCTGCCAGCATCAGGAGGCTTTCCACAAGAGCTGAAAAGCCTCGCACCTTACCACTGCTCCATACCAAGTCAGTGCTCTTCTGTATGACAGCCTCAAAAATCTATCTCTGACAACTGGATAGACAGAAACATCTGCTTTACTGAATCCTCACACAAGTACAAAGATACAGCATCTGCTGTAATGTGTGAGAAAAAGACAAAGTACAGACACCCTCTATGTCTATGGGAATGCTTACATAAAACAGGGTGTATCTGTACTATGCAACCAAATATGGGATAGAAAGAATGCTGTCAATAGGGTACCATCTCTATGGACTGTGTCCTGGACCTATCATTGAGGGAAAAAACAAACTCTAGAACAATGCCTTCAGTAGTTCTTTTTTTATAAAAGAAACCCTACAATTGTATGTGTGCATATAAGTGTGTACAAACATAAAGAAAATGACTTAAGAAATTAAACTGTGTGTAATGAAAAACTTTGGGGAAGAGGAGATCTGTCACATTTTAGTCTATATAGTCACGTGGGCCTGAGTTTCCTGTAACTAGTATAGATTCATATGTTATTTATATAAATTTTAAAAATTAAAACAGAATTATGATCAACACAAGACAACTTTGAAGCCATGGCACACCTGGCTAAGTTAGCAAGACCTGCTACAAAAGGAAACTTAAAAGGAGGTGAGGTGGAGTGGGGATGTAGCTCAGTGCAAAGGCTCTGGGTTCAATCCCTCAGTAATGGGGAAGGACACAAGACAGATGCTTCACTGTACACTGAGGGTCCTCAGTGAATAAAAATACTTATAACTTCTGAGCAGACTGCACCCACTGAGTAACTCACCACAGCCCAGGGGCTCTGTAGAGCTGAGCACTAACTGTGGCCATGACCAGATGGCCCTCAGGGAGCAGGGTTTCTCTCTCACTCAGCTGAGCCCTACAAAGTGCCCAGCCACACAAGAGTACCAGAGATGGGGTGAGCTAAGCCAAGTACCAGGTTAGGGACATCTGAAAGGAGTCTGAGCCATAAACTCATACCAGGGTAAAACTGGGGCCAGCCCCAGGTCACTAAAGGAACCAGGAGAGCCCCAGCTTCCTTGAGCTCGCTGGTACCACAGGATGAGCCCATGCCTCCCATTCCTCTCACTGTTTCTTAGGAGAAAAGCAGCACAGCAGGGCTTAGAGGTCACCCATCCTTGGCTAAGGCCCTGGAAAGGACCAGGTAAGAGTTTGCAAAGAGAAAACTGGTCTTCAGTGTTCTGCACAGAACACAGATATGCTCTAGCGGAGGGGAAGGGAGAGTGCCAGCTTTTCTCCTGGACTTGCACCTGAGGGTAGGGTGGCACCAGGCAGAGGCCTGGGGTGAGGGGACCAGGGACTGGACATGCACCCTCTCCTCAGATCCAACAGAAGTATCTTGGCTCAGTAATTAGCATTTGCAAGCAGATTCCAGAGACTCCCTAAGTTCCAGTTTACCCAGCAGCCACTTTCCAAACACTACTGCAGTAAATGAGCCATTGAGGGTCAGGCATATCACTCACTTTTCTGAAGCTTTGGGTGTATTCTTCTCCTCGCCCCTGGCAAAGGGTCCTTCTGCAGCCTCCTTCATAAAGTTGACCAGGACCTCTGCACTAACACCAGAATCAGGTTTCCCCAGGAGCTTCAGGATGGAAGCATGGAGCCGGAAGTATACCTAGAATGACACCTCTCATGTGAGCAGCCTTCCCAATGCTAAGATTCATTCCACAGGCTAGGCAGCCACACTGGAAACAGGCTCTTGTCCAGGACACAAGGTACCACTCTACCTGGTTTTGTCAGCTTTTAAGTCAGCGAACCTATAACTAATTAAAAATGAGCTCTGTTTCAATCCCCGGTACAAAAAAATAAAAAATAAATAAGCTCTGAAAATTAAAATAGATACTGGCAGCATTCCAGATTAAAAGTTTACCCAGTGACCCAGGCACATGGTGGTAATATAGTAAAGGTAATAACCCCCTCAGGTCTGTTTACTGCCTCCCACCATGGCATCACTGCCATCTTTGTGCCCATCTCTTGACATAGAAGGAAACTGAGCCTCTACGTCTGTTTCTACACTGGACTGTGGATGCCTTGAGGCAAGGACCAAACAAGATGTCTAACTGTAAGCCATTCCCTGGGAAGAGCCAAGCACCCACAGGTCTCAACAACCTTTGCTCATGTATGCAGGGTAGGTAAGCAGGCAGAACACTACATTGGAGAGGGCACTGTGCTTTCTGCCACATTCCTCAATTTACAAATGGGTGAAGTTAGGTGCCCCAAGTCCCACAGTCAAGGAAGCCAGAGGCCATGTTAAACCCATGTCTGTCCTGTCTCCTTTCCTTTACTGCTTCCATGCAATAGAGGCACTTTCACAGACAGCTTAACCCAAGTCTTCCTGTCCAGATGTCGGTGTGATATGGTTCTCACCTGTAGCACTCCTATGAAGGATATGATGGGTGGCACAAAGGACAAAAACTGCTAGCACCTCAGACCCCGACTAGTAGGCCTCCCCTTACCCTAGAAATGGTTCTCACCCAAGAGACACACCTACTGCTCCAGACCTGGACAACACTCTAAGGGGGCATCCTGGACAGAGGGGGCTCACACTCAGAACCCTCCATGATCTCCAGAGTAAATGGCAGAGCAATTCCATTTTCAGATCCAAGAAACCATCCACACATACCTTGGAGGACAAACTTGTGGGCCAGCAAAGTGTTCAACTGGAAGAGTTCATCCAAGTGGCAGGTAAAGGATTTTTTTTTTTTGTACTGGGGATCAAACTCAGGACCTTGTGCTTGCAAGGCAGGTGGAAGCACCACTGAGCTAAATCCCTGGCCCAGGTAAAGGATTTTAAATAAAGGCTCCACATCACAGGAAGGAGGGTATTTCACTTTCACCAGGGCAAGGTTAAGGTTTTCTGGGAAATGCCATTTTAAAAACTCAATGTACACACATACCAGCTGACTCAAAGTTACATGACTGCACTGGCTGTCCAGAACAGAATGCCGTTGAAATAAATGCTGTGCACCTGCATTCCTTCAAGCCAGTGCAGTGAGCCAAAGAGGGTGGGCCACGTTCTGAGGCTTCGTTTTCTCATCTGGAAGCCTCCCTGAGGTCACCATACTGCCTGCTCACTGGCTCTACTAGGCAGCAGCAGAGGCCAAAACCCGAAAAAAAAAAAAAAAAAACCACAGAAGAAAAACAGAGTTGATGTCATCTGAGGGCTGGGACACCTCTGACCATGCACAGGATCAGTGCTGCCCAGAGATGCCACATGTCAGCCACAGGCTCAGTGGGATCTGTTGCAGTCCTCTCCTCTCCTGCTAGTACCTTAAAATGTCACATCTCTTCTAGGCCCCTCAGTATTATACTTTGGAGGAAAAGCAGAGTTCTTTCAAAGTACACAGTGCCAAGTGAATGACACAAAAGAACTGTGACAAGGAATGACTTGACACCACATCATCTGATAGGAAACAGTACTTCCATACCTCTCAGTGGACCCCACATTCTGGCCCCAAAATGGCCACTATAATCCGGTTGGCAGGATTTATTTTTTAAAAGGCAAATTTTTAAATCAAGGCTTTTTTTTGTGCACAATATTGGCAAATATTGAAAAGAGGTTCCTAGCATGGTTAGAGGAAAACAGACACAATTATCCATCACTATAACCTTTCAGGGGCAATGGACAGAATGTTAAATGACCCAGCACCTTTGAACAGTAGGCCTTCAGACACATGCACTGCCTGTGCCCTGTCACGCCAAGCAGTGGAGAGGAAGCCAAACCCATACCCATCAAGAAGGGGCTATGCAGGGCCAGGCATTTAGCTCAGTGGCACCGCGCTTCCTTCACAAGTGCAAGGTCCTGAGTTCGATCCCCGGTACCAAAAAAAGTGTGTGGGGGTGCTGTGCAGATAAATAAACATGCCCAACCCAGCCACTGGGCACTAGGATACACCTTCTACTATATCTTGTCCAATGACAAGGCAAGCTCCAGAGTCATAAGAAAATGTTACTTAATACCTTTATTTTTTTTGAGACAGAGTCTTGCTATGCAGTTCACGCTGCTCTTGAACTCATTATGTAACCCAGTCTGGCCTCAAAATTGCAGTGATCCTCCTGCCTCAGCCTCCCAAGTGCTGGGATTATAGGCACGTGCCACCATGCCTGACAGTGTCTACATATTAACAGAAAAAAAAAAAATCTGCACATATAGGAGCATATCGAAACTGCTATAGGGATTACTTGGGTAGGGAACACTAAGATGACAGGGACTCTCACATTTTATACTCTTCTGAATTGAATTTTTTAAAAACATGTTAATTTTATAATCAGGAAAAATATGTAAGGTATAAAAAAGGATAAGGAAGCAGTGGATTCTGCCTAAACTCCACAAGCTTGCTGGGGATGTGGGACTCATAGGATGTAGGCTTGTACCCTCAGAAAGGGTGAAGCTAGTGTGCTCAGGGCCTCAGGAAGCTTTGAGTCCTGAGAAGAGCCAAGTGTGCCTGGGTATCCACCCCGTCCTTGGTTTGGGGGCCTATAAAATGCGCTAGCCTGCCCCTAAGGACTGCTATAAACAATGAGAGCATTCATAGGAAATGTTCTAGAAATCATAAAAGAGAATCCCAGCAATAAAAAACTGTTGGGTTTTGGGGGGGTTTTTTTGAGCAGCAGTGAGAAAACCCCAAATCTGGGCAGTCCAGGAATAGACTGGGGCTGTCCTCTGCCAGGCCATAGGTGTGAATGCCCCAGCACTGAAACATGGTACACTGCAGTCATGATGTCCAGGTTAGTAGAATCTGTGTGTACTGAGGAAAGACGATATGCTTCCAAGACATAAGAACAAAATACTCTCCCAGAAAGGATGGTAAGTACTCTTAGAAAAAAACAAGAAAGGCTGTTTTAATTCAACTGCACACGAAGCTGCTGAACAGAGAAGTTTTCAGTAGGTTTTCTGGGGAGTCACTGGGACCTTGAGTCCTGTCCTGAGGAAGTCAGAGCGACTACCCGACCTGTGCCCTGCCTCCCCACCCTGGGCCAGCACGGTGTCACCTCCAGGGCCTCCATGGCCAGCTCAGGTGGATTGTGGTAGTGGATCTTCTTGGGGTACCGGGCAGCTTCCTCATGCAGATAGTGGCCGGCCTGCCTATAGTGCAGCAGGTAGACAGCCGGTGGCTGCTGCTGCTTCTCAGCCACCTTGCCCAGCATGTAGTGGATAAGCCACTCCTCCTCATCGCCATCACCCTCACAGTGGGCTGCTGATGTGAAACAGTGCCTTGCTGTCTCCAGCATGCTGTCACGCCGACCCTCCATCTGCAACAAGATCACCAGCCTTAGGTGCAAAGCATGAAATTTCCCAGGGATCGTGGTTTCTCCTGTATAAAGCCAGCTGACTTATTCACAAATTTTATTTCTCTCAACAACCCTGAGACCCAGAACCGTTGTCACCGTCTCACAGCTGGTGACAATGAGGTGTGGAGAGGCTTAGGGACTCCTCAAGAGCATACACCAAGTAAGACACAGAGCTAGATTTAAACTCAGGTCACCTCTTGTCAACTCCAGGGACCTTTCTCCTACCTTCCCCCTACAGCACCCAACATTTTATGAGCTTAAGAAAATGCTTGCCTGCAAAGGAGAAAGAGCACAGAGCTGGCACTGACCCTTTCTAGCTCTGCTTGACTAACACCAGTTAGAGGGTGACATAGCAATGTGCTCACTGCCTGCAACAGAGGCTCATCCCAGAATGTCCACTTTGGCTGCTTGACATTCTCAAACTATCATGGAAGAGCTGCCACTGGTCTGCAGCCCCAGCCCTGTGCTCCTTCCATTTTGTAGGCACAAGTGCTTACTACAGCCACATGGGTCATAATTAGTAGCCGTAGAGTGGAGTTAACATGATTGCTCTTTCTTCCTTTCTTTCTTTCTTTCTTGCTTGCTTTCTTCTTTCTTGCTTTCTTTCTTTCTACATCTTTTATTAGTACATGCTGGTTACACACATTAATGGGTTTCATTTTGGCCAATTTGTATATGTACATAACATACTTGGATCATTTTCATACCTTCCAACCCAATATGTACTTTATAAACTCACAATGAGAAGAGGCTGGAGACCTGGGGGCTCAGAGCAGCTGCTTTTGTGGCCCCACACAAACAGTCCTTGCTCTAGCCCCTACCCTGGAAGCTCTGGAATGAAGGAATATATGTGCTTGACAGCTGCCAGGGACTATACAGAAGTGGCTGCCCAAGTAGGAAAGCCTCTGAGAACCTGACCTTCTGTCCTGGCTGCTTCCGTGCTTTGAGTGTGAGAGGATGCCTGGAGGTACTTGCTGTAAATGTGGACTCCAAGTCAGTGGGGCTTGGCGAGGCCTCAGGAACCTGCCCTACACAAGTGCTCTGTGTTCTTAAAGGGTACTGAGAAGAGGGTAAGAAATTCTGTTTTACCTCAAATGTGCACATTCTGGGCCAGGGATTTAGCTCAGTGGCAGAGCACCTGCCTCACAAGCACAAGGTCCTGAGTTTGATCCCTGGTACCAAAAAAAAAAACCACACCAAAAAAACCAAAACAAAGAAATGTGCACATTCTAGTGTGCACTTGTGCAGTAGGGTTGGGTGCTGGGTAAACACCTTCTCCAGTGGTACGGAGCTGGGTACTAGGTACACGCCCTCTGTAGGTGCTGTGGAGCTGGGTGCTTGAGATGGCTGACCTAGACACCCCTACTGAATTCGCACAATACTCCTTGGAAGAAGGAATGTTCAGCCTCATTTTGCAGCATACAGTAGTTTAAGTAGTAGCAAACACATGTCCTATAGCCCATCCCGATCAGTTCAGATACAACTCTGGCAGCCAGGGGACTAGGTCCCTGTGACACACTTCAAGGCTGGAAGCAGACCCTCCAGAGGTGGAAAGAACCCAGGGAGCATGGGGCAAACTTGTTAAGGCAATATGTACACAGGTAGATTACTGTAAAACTTGAGGCCCTGCTCTGTATCTTACCAGCAGACGCTTCAGCACCTTTATTTCCTGGGAGACCTTTCTGGGTTTTACATCTTACTGCTATGCTAGCTCAAACATGTCAGTACAGGGGCCAGGCATGTAGCTTAGTGGTACAGTGTATGCTTACCATCTCCAAGGCCCTAGATATGATCCCTAGCACTACTAAAAACTCCCAAAGTATGTCAGTATGGTTCCTTTGTTTCCATCTCAAGGAGCTAAGGGTGCTCTGCTAAACACACATCAGGCCAGTCTGAGCACCCACACTATGGATGCCCCCTACCAAGGCAGACTTTGAAAATTTCCATCACAAGGTGAAGCATTTTACAAGGACCTTACATTCCTTTGAGAGAATAGGGAAGAGACACCTACTTCAGGTAGCCAACATTCCTCCCTACTATTCAATTACTCTAAAACTGATTACTGACCCAACCAGGTCACAATAGCCTGATCTTAAACTTGCCTGCACTGGACTGGATGTTCAGAGATGAAGGGCCAAGTTATCACTGACCATGTTACAGCTTGAGCCTCCTAGGGAGAATCGTCCATGAGCTCCCAGCATTGACATAACAAAGAACAGATATGACAGAATCTTATAGACCTGAGAGCACTCCAGCTGGACAGGATGACAGACGAGACCCCACTGCACACTCCTCCTCACCTGCTGCACAAGCTCAGGAGGCAGCTCGGCTCTCCACTGCTTCAACTGGCGAGAAGCAAAAGAATGTAAGGCATAAGACATGGTGCCATATTCAATCCAAAGGGACAGGTTAGAGCTGTCGATTTCCAGGGCTCGTCGAAAGCAGTTCAGGACAGGCATGGCATGTTTCCATATGGGTCCATCACTCTTCAGCTCATTGGAGTTCAGCTTGTCTTGAATGCGGCTAGCTCGGGCCAGAGCCATGCCTGCCCAGGAATCAAACCTGGGGCAGAAACAAAAGAACTAGCTACAAATACCATTGCCCTGACAGCACAGCAAACACAACAGCCTGGCAGGCGGCCAGACAAATGCTATGAAGCTCAGTTCCTACAACAGGGTTCAGAACCAGCTCAGCCACTAGATCAGGCCATGACTGCGATCTGGACCAGCCATGCCTCTGAGCCACAGTCCCTACACCATGACATATATCTAAGAAGATCTACCTCGAGAGAACTATGGGGTACTGTTATGGTTTAGATCTAGAATGTCCCCTGAAAGGTTCATGTGTTCAGAGGTTAGGATTTTAGAAGGTGACTGGATTGTGAGGGTGCTATACTCATCAGTGGATTAATCTACCAAAGAATTCAGAGCTGAAAGTGCTTTTAGGAGGTGGGGTCTGGTCAGAACCGTTGGGTCATTAGGAGCACGATCTGGAAGGGTATATCTCCTCCCCAGGTCCTCCCTTCACTCTCTGCTTCCAGGCCACCATAATGTGAGTAGCTTTCCTCTGCCAGACCTTCTTCCATGCCTTTCCTGCCTTGGAGCCAGATGACTACAGACTGAATCCTCTAAAAATCATGGGTCAAAATAAACCTCGAAGCTATGGGTGTCAGGTATTGTGTCCAGTGACAGAAAGTGACTTAGAAAGATGCTAAAAGATAAAATATTCCTCAGCACCTCACAGCCACTCAATGGCTGTTCTAACAGAAGGGTTCTTCAGCTCCGCTCCCCTACACTGGGGAGTTACCCACAGAACAGCTATGGTGGAAAGGAATAGCGCACTCTGCAAGGCATCACAACAGGGATCCAGTCGAGGTGACTGAGAGACTCAGCAAGTGTCACTCTCCTTCCTCTTGTGCAAGCAGAGACTGCTATCAATACACTCACTAAGCAAGAGCACAGGTAGCCAAGAGTCCCAGGGCCCAAGCCACCCAGCTTCTCCCTCTGGGACTTTGAGGAGACCGTGACCTTCCCAATTCAGTTTCCAGCAGTAAAACAGAGCAAGGGCACCACATGATGGCTGAGCATCACCTGAAAGAAAGTGATGGTGAGACTATAGAAATCTCTGAGAGGGTGGTCACAGATATGTCAAGACCAAGATGGTTTCTGGGTTCTGAAATTTTCTGCCTGCTAGTACAGAGAAGAGGAAAAGCAGCAATCAAAAGGGCAGGTGCTATGTGTAAATACTGAATAGTTTCTCCAGCGTGAGAAACTGAAAGTGTAAATAAGGACTAAATGTATAATAGGTAATGTGAAATAGGAAGAAAAGGGGCAAAGGGGAAGGAAGTGGGAGGGCTGGGGAAAGGATAGAAGGGAATGAGATTAATATGAGAAAATGGAAAAATAGGAACAAAATCTTTGTAAATAGGGAGGACTGGAGGGGTTGAAGGGAGGGCTGGGCAAGGGTGAAAAATAAGAACCAAGAGAGACTATGTAAAGGTGCAAATTTCCAATGATGAATGTCATTATATTGTATACCTAAAATGTACCAATGATTAGAATGAATAATCAATAATGCAAAATAGGAAGAAAAGGTCCAAAGGGGTAGGGGTAGTGGGAGGGGCAGGGGAAAGGAAAGAAGGGAAAGGAAAAAATGATGAGAAATGGAAAAAATGGAAATAAAGGCTTTGTAAATAGGGAAGGGTGGAGGGCGTGAAGGGAGGGCTAGGAATGGGGAAAAAATAAGAACCAAGATGCATTATGTAAAGGTACAATTCCCAATGAGAAATGTAATTGTGTTGTATACCTACAATGTACCAATAAAAGAATTTAATATCAAAAAAAAAAAAAAAAAAGGGCAGGTTCTACCTTTCCTTGTGCCAACAATTCTTAGTCCATCACAGCTAAAGTTAAACACCATGACTGTAAAACTGGTAAACTGGCTTCCTGAACTATTTGAGTTTGCAGTATGTGGTAAAGGCAGAGGAACCCTGTGAAGCTCAGCCTTCACTGTACCCCAGCATGCAGGACTAACACTGTGTGAACAAAGGAGCAGGAAAGATACCGAAAACTCAGAAGCAAGAGGAGGATGGCAAAGACAAAGGCTTCACTTCTTATGTGAGAGGCTCTAAGAGCAGTCCTTCCTCCTCTGGGGTCTGGAGACCTAAGGCCACTGTGTCTTCCTTGACTCCACTCATGTTACTCTGGAAGAAAGATACAGGAGTAGGTGGCAAACTCCCTTTCACCAGGGCCACATTCACAGTGGGGCGTTCCTTTCCATTTCTATTATGTCTTCAGAACTCAGTTTGCCCTCACCTTGAGGAAAGGGGCAACATCATGACAGTAACCCCTCTGGCTGCATAAGAACCAACTGGAAACTACAATCTCCTGCCACCAAAACAAAGTAACCAAAAGCAGAAGTATGTCATCATGACAAGTAAAAATGTTTATGTATCCTACCTACATCTATCTCCTGGTACTGACAGAGCAGTACACAGCCCATATTCCAGGAGTGCTGACCTACAGGGATGTTGAGGGGTCAGAGGGCAGGAAACAATGACAATTCGGGAGGAGGAAGTATCTAGAGCCCATGCACTAGGCTCTAACTTGTGCAGGGCAAACCTGGTTTTGGAATTGGGCTCAAGTTGTTTCCTTGGTAGTGGGGGTGAGCTATACCAGGGCCTGCCTTCATTTTCCCCATCTCCAAATGTTTCATGAAATGCCTGGGAAATTTGGGTCACTTTCAGCTCAGTAAAAGCAGAAGGAATGGTCAATGCAAGGGAAACAAAATACTGTAACCAGCATCCCCACAGACTCTGTTTCTCCAACACCACAATCAAGACACCATTGTTCAACCAGATGCCTATCTGGGGCTTTACTCCTACCCAACAGGCTCAGAAGCCTTCAAGAAAAAAAAAAGTATCCAATCTTCCATTTTAGCTAGCCCAAAAGACCAGATGGAGCCCAAGTCACCCCTGGCATCTGCCTGAAAGGGACAGGATGAAGGAGAGGGGAAAGAATGAAGGAGACCAAGGAGCTGGGCATAGTAACACATGCCTGTAATCCCAGCACTCTGGGAGTCTGAGACAGGAGGATCACAAGTTCGAGCCCACCTAGATAACTTAGCAACTCAGCAAGACCCTGTCCCAAAATAAAAAATTTTAAAAGGCCTAGTGACATAGCTCAGTGCAAAGTCTCTGGGTTCAATTCTCACCCCAGTACTGCAAGAAAGAAAAAGGGATGCCAAGGGCTGGGGCCTGGGACCAAGCAACAAGTCCTTTCCTGGCCTTAAGGCCAGTCTTCATTAAAAAAAACCCTCCTTCTGTAGCAGGGCTGCCCAATGGACTGTGCCTGATGGGTTGCTACTCTCTGAACAGGTGGTATGCAGGTTGTAGGAAGACCTAGTTGGGCCTTCATGGTCATCACTCCATTGACTGAGGAGCTGTCAGGTGAAGAGGAGCCATGACAAGTGCTCACCGCTCTACAGAAGATGGGTTTTATCACCCTCGCTTTACAGATGGGGAAGCAACAGTGCAGAATAGATGGCCCAAGTGTGTCAACCAGAGCGCACCCAGCCAGCCTGAGTGCAGGTCTACACCATCACACAGCAATCCCAGAGAGGCTAGCAGAGTTCTAAGCAAATGGCTCTCTGGAGGAACCCACAGGCTGAGCAAAAGGGGGCCTGTGATCTTCCCCACAGGCTATAGAAGTCTTACAAATTAGCTTCTCCATGCAGATTCCAGGCCCCTGAACCCTTGGCTAGGTGGATCCTGACAAGGTTTCTTCCTGAGTGAGGGGTAATTATGAGCTAACCCCACCAGGGCTAGCCCCTGAGTACTTCCCAAGGATGTCTACAGCTGCTATACCTTCAGATGCAGGTCAGCCACAGAGAGCGGACTCATTTTGCCCTTGATCCAAGGATTACCTCTTAGGTAAGCCCTAAAAATAGTACTGGGAATTGAACCCAGGGCTTAATGCACGTAAAGCAAGTGCTCTACCACAATTATATCCCTAGTCCTGGATATTGCCTTGTAGTCAAGTGTATCAGACTTCACAAGTGTAGCAGAGCTCCTCCAGATAGATGCTCAGGGCAATCACTACATTTTAAGAGAATGGTGAGCATGGCTCCGTGGAAAGTGAGCAAAAGTCACACACGGGTTTTCCTACATCTATGGGATGATCAAAATATACAATGAATACTTACATTTCAAAAATTATGATAAAAGACACAATGTCATTAATTCCCCTCAAAATACTCCCCTTCACTTTAAACACACTATTGCTCATGCCACTGTCTTAGGCAGCTCTGCAAGTCCTCTTTGCTGACTTTATAAGGTGTGATTTAAGAAAAAAAATATGGTGAATGTTGCTGCCAACTGCCATCCAAAGGAAAAGCAGGGTCATAAAAACATTATAGTGTGTCCTTATCAACTTTATTTACCAGATCTGGCTTCCCCACGAATATGACCATGAAAGGTAAATATTTTAAATTGATTCAGGACATTGAGGCATCCATAACAGCACAACTAAAGACACTCACAAAAGAAGACTTCCAGAATTCCTTCAGAAAGTAGCAAGAACAATGGGAAAAGTGTGTTCAAGGTCAGGGGGAGAATTTTGAGGGAGGATTACTGGCAATGTGCCTTTTACTGTAATAATTTTTAAAATTTAAACATTTATTGTATTTTTTTATCACATCTCAGACAATCATGATAAACACAGCTGCCCAATGATGCACTAGGTTACAGAAAGGAAAGAGAACTTCTGAATTAGGTTTTTCTATAACTACCCTCCAACCTCACAAAAGCAAATATAATGAAAAAGTCTGCAGTGGAAGCATCAATAGTATACCTCAGGCAACTTACTGGGGCCTGGAGCCAGGAAAGGAGGTAGCACAAAACCAACAGGATCAGGCCAGACAGCACTTCCTTGGCCCAGACACCAGAGCCCAAAGACATACTTCATACCTTCTCCAACCCCAATGCCTCCCTCTGGGGTCTTTAGGAAAGAAATCTTTCCCTTTGCTCTTCTTTTTTATGGAGAATCTGGCTTTTTAATAACTACACAGTGCTAATCCACCTTTTCATTTCTTTTCCTTAATCTTGCTATCGGCAGCAAAACTCCAAACTGGCCTAGTGAAATGCTGGCTAAGCTAGAATTACCCCAGCTTTGTTGACAGCCAGCCTGGCCCCACTCCCACCTGTTGGGGCAGATGCAGATGTCATGCATATAGAACTTGATGGCCTTGGACTGCTCCTTGTTTTTGAAATGATAATCAGCCAGGAGGTAGTAGAGTTCATTCACCACAGGAGGGGAAGAGTCAGCCCCTTCTGGGAGGCAGGGCACCTGGCAAGGGAGAGAGTAAATATAAAGAGTAGAGTCAAGAACTCAAGTGTGACCTGAGAGACCTGTAAACCCAGGACTGCTTGGTCACATCAACACATGACAGATGCTGGGCTTCTCCTGGCCCTAGCATCTGATGCAGAAAAGGAATGAAGCCAGAGCATACATGCAGCCATGCTGGTGAGGAAGGGATGTTACTCAGGCCCATAACTCCCACCTCTGAGTCCACTGAGGCCCACCTCAGTTGAGGTTCCCTCGATGTAGGCAGAGACTTTGTCCAGGCTCAGTACTGGCCTCTCTGTGCGAGGCACTATGGTGGCAATTCTCTTCAGAAGGTTGGCCAAATCAGCAGACACTGTGCTGGTCTTGTAGCTGTCAAATTCAGGAAGGGTCTTGGGCTTAAAGTACTCAAACATAAACAGGGCATCTTCCCATATAAGCTCCACCTTGAAAAAAGAGGACAGATTCATAGTACATTCAGGATAAAGACAAAAAAGTTCCTCTATAGAAATGTAAAGAGGATGTAAATAGGGGTCACCATATATGGTACTAGTCTAAAATAAGTACTTGTTACACTTCTTATAATCTGCATGCCCAATGTCATTCTCAAAAGTGTCTGAAAAGCAGAAACCCAGTCTTTATAAAGATAAATGGTAGAAGCAGAGGGATGTGTTCTGAGACCATATGGCTAAGCTAGAGGATGAGTTCAGCCAGGCATGGTGGCACATGCCTGTAATCCTAGCACTCCAGATGAGACAAAGGATCGCCAGGAATTCGAAGGCAGCCTGGGCTACACAGTGAGTTCAAGGCCACCCTGAACTACATGAGACCTTGTCTCGAAAAATAAAGTAAAAATAAAATAAAGCAAAAATAAAATAAAGTAAAGTAAAATAAAATAAAATACCCAGGGATTTAGCTCAGTGGTTCTGGCGCCTGCCTCGAAAGTGCAAGGTCCCAAGTTTGATCCCCAGTACCAAAAAAAAAAACACCAAAAAAACAAAACTGCGAAAAATAAAATAAAATAAGAGTGTGTCATCAATTATGAATGGGGACCTGGGGCCAGCCACCAACCTTCTCAATGCCTCAGCTGCCCCTCAGTTTTTGATTGATGAAAACTGTGTGGTGATTTTGGGCCAAGGCAACTCTAGTGGCAGTGGCCACAGTGGAGATTCTTCCTAAGGAGATTCCATTTTAGGGACTGAATCCCTAAGACCAGAGAATAACTGATACTATTGAGGAGCCATGAGATAATACATCCAATAGTGCTCCAAAAACCAAAACAACCAAAAAAGAGAAACCTCTAAGGAATTATTCATATTATCCAAATTGCAAATAAACCGATGGACATTTCTCGTACCACATTTTTTATCATTAAGTCAATATTAATGAAGCTATCTTTTTGCAAGGAAAACTCCTGTCCTTTAATCAGACATCTGACCATATTTTTGCTTTCTCCCACTGCAACTTGTATTTTGACTGTGGAGTAAGTGTGACAAATCTTTCTTTTCTTTTTTTTTTTTTTTTTGGTACCAGAGATCGAACTCGGATCCTTGCACTTGTGCAGCAGGCAGCGAAACCACTGAGCTAAATCCCAAGCAACTGTGACAAATCCGACATGCTTCAAAAGAGCTCCTATCTTCCTGGAGCCCCACTCTTCCTTAGACTTGCCCCTCCCTAGGCCAGTGGCAGCACCCTCACCTGCTGGGCAGAGTGCTCCTCCAGGTACCTGGCCTTGCTCTTCTTGCTGGGAAAGCTGTACAAACAGTAAAAACACTGCTCCAAGGCCGTCTCTAGCTCTTCCTTATAGGGGTGTGTGTCTTCAGAGGAGGACGCAGTAAGTTCCTTTTGGAGAACTCGCACCTATGGTGGGCAGAAAGAGATGCTGAAAGGGGACCAGCAACCATAGCCCTGTCATAGCAGGACTCCAGGGAGACCATGACTCTAACAATTCTTTTAACCTGAGGAGGCAATGTTTATTGGGCCCCTGCCTGACTTTATTCCAAAAGACCTGTTTCCTAGAAAAGATTTCTTATTCTGCTGCAATCAGAGACCATCACAGAGACAGAGGACAAATAAAACTCCTAGGTCCTTAACCTGTTACTTAAAGCGTGATTTCTGTTTCTCTTCTGAGGCAGTTAGGGACTTAAGGCTGTTTTTCTAGAAAAGAAGGACTCTACTTGGGCCTACAAATGCTAAATAGATAACTAAAAGGAACAAAGCTTAACTTTCATTTTGTCTTTTATTACTTTAAAACTTTGGGTCAGATCCTTGCTCAGCTCTGCACACAGGCTTGTTAATCATTTAAGAAGTATCTGTCTAAAAGTTGACAAAACAAGGTTGATTAGCCCTGAATTAACATAACCTATCTCATCCCACTTCAAGACCTGGACACCAAGGTAAGAAATTTACAGGACTTTCAACTAACCCTTACTTTTAACCCTAACATGCCCAGAAGTCTCAAGTCATTGCTCTAAACCTATAGCCACCTTGGATTCCAGCAGTTTCCACAAAACTGAGGTTATCCCAGGTAGAAGTAATCATCTTATAAAGACTAAAAGCCCCCCTTCAAGTGATGAGGACTTCTCCCATAGTCATCTTGCAAACCAGAACTGAGATGATGTTCAACCATACTCTAGCCCATCCAAGGAAATCTATAAAATCTGGTCTTTTTCTTTTGTTACTGGGCCAGTCTGATCCTCTTCATCAGAGCTATGCCCTTTCAGCTCAAGCTTAAGTGCCCAATTTTTTTCTTACTTTCTACCTCACACTGACACATCCTGAATTGCTTTTCTGTGACAAGAGTCAGTGAACCTACTCTTCAGAGTGAGCTGAGGTCTCTATCTCCTCTTTGGGGGGCTTCCTCAGATTCCATCCCTGAATCTTGTACTGTCTCCCTGACCTAACTTAATTTCTCCCTTGCCCTAAACTTGTTAATCTTTGGGGAAAGGATGCCTGTAAGCCAGAAGTTCCTCCTCAGGTGGGCTAACTGAGACCTAAGATGGTTGCCAGAGTGACCAACACACAATCTCCAACTTCATTTTAATTCCATCTGCATGCTAAATGACACACTCCCCAATACCACAACAGTTGACAACTGCCACCACATCCACCAAAAAGAACCATAAAAGGAGCAGAAAATGGTGGCTCCCAAATTGCTGGAAAAGACATGACTATTCCTCCCCTCTCATTTCTTTTACCCTTTTATCTATAATCTCCCTAATGGTTGAGAAGTTGATTTGCAAGTTTTATCTCTTATTTATGGCCAAGAATAAAAGCCTCTTTCCCAGCTCAATCAGAGCTCAATTGGTGTTACTGATTCCATAATTCTGAGAGGGAAAAATGACCCACCCAGTCTAGGGTGACAGTTACTCTAGGCTGACTCTGATAGCAGCCTCCTCCTGGGCTTGCAGAGCTGACTTCTTTCTAGCACATCTAGCCATATTCTACCAGCTCCCAGAAAAAGATAGTGCTATATGCCCCTAGTAACTTCTTCACTCATTTAGTTAGCCATTCCTTTGCTAAATGAGTATTTACTGAACACCTTCTTTTACTAGGCACATGGTCCTTGATTTTTACGAAGCTCAGATTCCAATGTAGGAATGAGTTAAATATATACAGCAAATAATTATAAATTAGAAGCTGACAGATCCCATTAGGGCTGAGGGAATCTCCCTCAGACAAAATATTAGCATCAGAAAGGATGTGAACAGCACTAAGACAAGATATATGTACATAAGGTAGGAAATGAAGGCTGGGGCAAACCAGACAACTAACTAGTCAGAATGTGTCAGAAGTCACAAAAACCCACAGCTAACCAGTTGCACAAAGGTTTCCTAAAAAGAGAAGACATGCATAGAACACCAGACCCAAAACGACTTCAGGCTTACAGCTCCTGAACACTGTACACGGAACCAAAAGAAAGTGATTTTTCTCAATCTTTCATTTGAATTTGGTGCTATTTACTGGAACAATCAGAAGAAGATATTCCCAATTTTTCATTTACATATGGGCATGGCCCATCAAAAGACACTGTTTCTTATCCCTCATTTATATCTGGAGAGAGGACAAGCAAATTTTTCCATAGGACAATTTATATCAGACATGAGGCCAAGTGAGTTTTTGACAGGACAACTGTCCCATGAGGTGGGGGTCAATCCAGGTATTTTGGATACTAAAGGCCCCATCTCCCTTATCCTTAGCACTGCTGGCTGGGAGCCTTGTAGAGTATACTTTTTTCTGCCTTCAATAAATCTATACCCTTGTTGTCTTTTCCGTGTCTTTTTTCCATTGTGTTTTCTAATTCTTAGTTCAGGATACCAAGAACCTGAAAAGAACCCCCAAGAGCCCTATCTAGTGACACATGGATATGAGATCCTATGGCTATTATTATCCCCAACTATTAGTAAATATGTATTCTTTTCGGGCATCTATGGGATTTTTGCCAAAACTAGATGAAAAGCAAGTCTCAACAAATACCTAAGACTGGATATAATACAGTTCAGATCCTCTAAAAATGATTCAATAAAAGTAGTAATCAATTACATAAAAATAGCAAACATTAAATATCAAAATTTCTGGGATGGAGCTAAAAATATACAGTATTCAGAAAAAACATAATCTTCAGTACATATATTAGAAGTGAATACTGAAATGAGCATTCTATTCAGTAAGTTAGAAACAATACATATTAAATCCAAAGAAAGTAAAAAGACAATAAACATCAGAGTGGCAATTAATGAGCTAGCAAAGAAACAATAGATCTACAAACAAATAGCTCTTACTTTGCAAAAATCAATTTAAACAAGCTTCAGGAAAAGGCTGTTTTTGAAAAGGAGGAGGGAAAGTACAAATAATTCTAGCAATGAAAAAAAGGGGCATGACTAGAGGTACCACAGAGAGGTTTTGCTATCAGATGGGGTCTGAAATGTTCATCCAAGAGATGAGGACCTATGCTTGGCCTAGATTTTAAATTATAAGGAAACACCATGAAGACTTTTATGCTAACAAATGGATACTATTCCAATATATAATTTACATGACAAAAAAAAGTCTGAATGAATCTAACATCACTAAAGAAACAACAGTTTAAAATCTACTGAGAGAAAAAAAAAATCTGAGAGAGATGCATGCTTTAGATAAGGGGCTGGCAAACTACTGCCCCTGTACCAAATCCTGCCACTGTCTGTTTTTTATGAGTTAAGAATGGTGTTTGCATTTTAAAATAATGTAATAAATCAAAAGAAGAAAACTATTTTGTAACATAAAAAATTATACAAAGTTAGGGCCAGGGATTTAGTTCAGTGGTTCCGCCGCCTGCCTTGCAACTGCAAGGTCCCAAGTTTGATCCCCAGTACCAAAAACCCACGAAATTTAAGTATTTTTTCTTTTTGCTTTTTTGGTATTAAGAGACTGAACCCAGTGCCTCACAGTTGCTAGGCAGATGCTGCATTGCCAGGCTATGGAGGGGGAAAAAGAGGGTGAAAAGGAAATGTAAAAAGAATTAAGATACATAATGTATATGTACCAATTCCCCATGACAAATGAAATCATTATGTTCTGCAAATATATACTAATAAAAGTAAAACTTTTTTTAATTTTAGTGTCCACAAGTTTTGTTGGAACACATTCCCTCCTAATGCTGATATCTATATTATCTCTGACTACTCTTGTACTATAATGGGGGCCTGAGTAGTTGTAACAGAGAACCTTTGGCCTAAAAAGCCTTTACTCTCTCTTTACAAAAAAACTTTGCAAACTTTAAGCCAAGAGCCACAAAACGGGAGGGGAGTGGTGGTATGAGACACAGACTATAAGGATTGAAAAGGAAGGCAAAATAGCTTATTCATGGACAATATAATTGTTTACATAGAAAATTCAAGAAGTCCACATGAACCGGGGATTTAGCTCAGTGGTTCCACCGCCTGCCTCACAAATGCAAAGTCTCAAGTTCGATCCCCAGTACCAAAAAAAAAAAAAAGAAGTCCACAATGTATTCAAATTAAGACAATAAACAAAGCAGCTTTTCCTAAGAGGAAAAAAAAGATTTTTTTCTTGGTGATATTGGAGACTGAACCCAGGACCTTCACACTGAGCCTCCTCCCTTGCCCTTTTTCTTTTCTTTTTTTTTTTTTGGTACCGGGGATTGAACTTGGGAACTTGTGCTTGTGAGGCAGGCACCAGAACCACTGAGCTAAAAAATCCCTGGCTCCCTTTTCCATTTTTTGAGAACTGGTTCTTGTTTTTTTTTTGGTACCGGGGATCGAACTCAGGTCCTTGCGCTTATGCAGCAGGCGGCAAAACCACTGAGCTAAATCCCCAGCCCCAGAACTGGTTCTTGTTAAGTCACTAAGTTATCCAGACTGGGCTTGAACTTGAGATCCTCTGACCTCAGCCTCCTTGTGCTGGTATTACAGGCATGTGTCACCACACCCAACTGAGAAATATGGGGTTTTTTTCAAGTATTCCTACATGCCTACAAAACAAAACAGAGTATTAATTTTTAAATATCTATTTATAATGTTAAAAAAAGAAAAGATACCTAAGACTGGGGCTATATCTCTGAGGTAGAGCACTTATCTAGCATGTTCAAGATCCTGCTTTAATTCTCAGCACTTCCAAAAAAAGATACCTAGTCATTAGTCAAACAAAATATATATAATGGTTTTATGGGGAAAATTATTAAACTGAATTAAGGGACATGAAAAGTATAAGACCTAAATAAACACAAAAATAATACGTTCATGACTGGGAAAGACTCAATTTAGGCATTTCTCTCCCAAATTAATCTTTGAGGTCAATGCCATGCCAATCAAAATTTCAGGGCAAAGGAGCAGTTTCACAAAATTTTATAGACTAATCTTATAGTGACACAGAAGAGAACAAGGCCAAGAATAGCCAACTGAATACAATGAAGAGACAGGTCAGGCACACTAATCCTAGCAGGTGTCAAGATATCCCAAAAATGGGCCCGGGATTCAGCTCAGTGGTGCAGCACCTGCCTCACAAGCACAAGGTCCTCCGTTTGGTACCCAAAAAAAAGATATCTCAAACAAAATGTAGTATTGGCATAGGAATAGACAAGCAATTTACACCAGTAAAAAGAACAGAGCCCCAAACAATCCCTCACACTTACAAATAAAAGATGAAGGTGACTCACAAATCAGTGCAGTAAGAACACTCTTGAAATACATGGTGCAAACCAATTAGCCATCCATATTGAATATAAAATTGGATCCTTACCTAATCTCAAATAAAAATTAAATCCAGAGGGCATGAAGACCACATGTGGAAAATAAGAATTTTTAGAACACCAGAGAATGTCTTTATTATTGTGTAGGAAGGAAGAATTTATTTTGAAAAGCACCAAAGAGGGTTTTTTAAAAACCACAAACAATAAAGGAAAGAATTAATAAGTCTGACATTAAAAATTTCAAAATTCTGAGCCAGGCATGGTGGCACTTGTAATCCCAGCACATGGGAGGCTGAGGCAGAAACACTGTGAATTCGAGCTCAGCCTATAAAGCAAGTTCAAGGCCAGCCTACACTACACAGCAAGACTTTTTCTCCATCAATCAATAAATAAAATTTTTCAAAAACAAACTTTTTTCAAAATTTTACAAAACAAACACCATGCAAAATTAAAATATATGTACTAAGTAACACACACAAGTGCATGTAAAAATAATGAAACATATATCAGACAAGATTAGAATTCAGGTTATATGAAGAACTCTACAAACCAATAAGAACAAGAATAATAACCTAGTAGAAAAATGAACAGGCAATTTATAAAAGAGGAAGCCTAAGAGGCCAATAAATACAAATACTCAACTTCACTAATAACCATAAATTATTACAAAGAACATTTAAAGAACAATGAAATACCATTTCATGCTTCCAGGATCAACATTTAAGTCTACACAATATCTAGGGCTGACACATGAGTGGAAATTCTCATACTGCTATCAAAAGGACAAAAATGGTCCAACGCTCGCAGGGCAGAGGAGGTGAGCCAATCCCAGAACCCAGGAGGAGGCTCCCCGGCTGACATTCCACCACTCCCAGGGCAGAGGAGGTGAGCCAACCCCAGTGTCCAGGAGGAGGCTCCCCAGCCACCATTCCACCACTCCAAGGGCAGAGGAAGTGAGCCAATCCCAGCACCCAGGAGGAAGCTCTCCAGCCACCATTCCACCACTCCCAGGGCAGAGGAGGTGAGCCAAACCCAGCGCCCAGGAGGAGGCTCCCTGGCCACCATTCCACCGCTGCCAGGGCAGAGGAGGTGAGCCGCATGGGCACCAGTAGCACTACTGCACCCCCACCCCCACCGTGGAAATGAGAAGACAAACAAGCCTCAAAAACAGACTTCCATATCACCTACAGCAACCCCAAAGGGAAACGAGATGGAATAATCTGATACTCAACCACCTGGACTCCCTGAACTGGCAACAAAAGAGGATCTGGAAAAAATGAAATGAGAAATTATTTCTCAGATAACAGCAGAGACTGTGCCCATAGTGCAAGACATGATTAATAAATCTAGAGAGGACACAGATACAAAAATAGAGGAGTTGAGGAACATGATGGAATCCAAACATAGGAAACAAATGGAATCCATAAAACAGATACAAACAGATTTCCAGGAGATTAAAAACTCAATTGAAAGTCTATGTAGCAGAATGAACCAATGTGAGGACAGAATTTCAGATATAGAAGATAAGATTGCAAATAGTGACCAGGAAAAGAAAAATTGCTTTAAAATTGTAAGGGACCACAAGAAATCAATCCACCAGCTGCTAAATGATGCAAATAAGAATAACATAAGACTGATTGGAGTCAATGAAGAAACAGGAGACAGTGAAGGACCCTAGTTAGCAAGACAGACTCCATATTGCTGCTGAACGACCCACCTGCCTGCCCTTTAGATGAACTCAAAAGGAGGAAGCTTAGAAACCTCCTCCCCTTAGAGAGTGTCTTAGAAACAACAATTAATCAACTATTGTTTTACAAATGTTCTAAGGACAGGATGTTCCGCTTCTGTACCTTTTGCTTGCTTTGCTAGTTCTATCCCACAGGGGGGCCTAGAAACTGCTGGCCTCAGAGGTGTATAAAATACGTTAATCTCCCCCAGTCCGATGCTTGGCTTGGGTCCTGGCCGGTAATAAACTCCTGTGTGGATTTAATATTGGTCTCTGGTTGGTTCTTTCTCACTGGGTGCAACAGAGAGTACAGATGACATAAAAAAAACTGTTCACAGAAGTGATGGCAGAAAATTTCCCAAGGAGGAGAAAAGAACTTGACATACAGATAAGGGAGGCATATAGCACTCCAACTAGCCTTGATCGAAAAAAAATCTACACATAGGCACATAATAGTTAAGATTCCAGAAACCCAAAAGAAGAACAAACTTCTACAAGCAATTAGAGAAAAGAAACAAATCACATACAAAGGAAAGCCCATCAGAATCACAGCAGATTTCTCAACACAAACCCTCAAGGCAAGAAGAGCTTGGAGTGATATATTTCAAGCCCTAAAGGAAAACAGCCTCCAACTCAGACTGATGTACCCTCCAAAACTATCTTTCAAAATTGATGGAGAAATAAGATAAAGAGTACTTTAGGAACTTCATGAATACCAAACCGGCACTCCAAAAAATTTTAGACAATATCCTAGGAAAAGACAATGAGGATCACAACCCCAGGAAGCCCAGCACAATGAATCCATTGGGCATGACAAATTAAATGCAAAGCAGGAGAATCCAACAAAAAGAAAAAGTCATGACAAGGCTTTAAGAACTTTTAACTTCATCTCCCTAATGAGTGTATAATTCAATCTTGTTATTGTACTGATTGGTATTTTTCTGATTCTAGTGTTGCATGCCTTTCCTTGCATAAGGAAAATAGATGGCTATTTATCATCTTCTTGTGTCTACTTTTTAATTGGATTGTCTATTAATGAGCTGTAAGAGTTCTTTATATATTCTGGTCATAGGTTATATGCATTGTAAATATCATCTGTTTAAGGACTACTTTTCATTTTAACGATGTCATTTAAAGTTCTAAAGTTTATTTATCAATTTTTTTCTTTTATACATCATGTTTTTTGTATCCTAAGAAGTTCTTGCCTACCCTAAATTCATAAACATTTTCCCTTATAATTTCTTCTTAAAGTTTTATAGTTTTAGTCTTTCATGTTTAGGTTCATAGATCCTTTCAAGTTATTTTTACGTATGGAAATAAAGGGTTGAGGTTAATTTTTATATACAGATACCAGGTGTTCTAGTGCCATTTGCTGAAAAGACTATCTTTTCCTCGGCTCTTGAATTGAGTTTATATTCTATAAAATGTTAATGTTAAATAATCTTTCAAAACTTAGTGGAGCATATATGTGTGGTTCTATTTCTAGATTCTCTGTTTTATTCCAATGATCTATGCGTCTTTCCTTACAACAAAACTGCCTTGATTACTGTAGCTTTAGAGGAAGTCTTAAAATTAGGTACTAAACATCTTCCAACACTGTTTTTTTTTCTTTTTCTTTTTACTTTTCTGGGTCCTTTGTACTCCTACATAACTTTTAAATTTCAATATCCAATTCTTCATTTATAGCAAATATACATAGACCTGAATTTTTATATATACCTTGTGTTTTCTAATCCTGCTAAATTCAAATACAAGTTCTAGGGGCTCCTAGAGGTGTCTTAGTATTTTCTCTATAGATGGTCATTTCATCTACATATAAAGATTTTACTTCTACCTTGCCAATCCTATCCTGTGTCATTTTATTGCTAGACTATTTTGGTTTAGGCCTATGTTTCAAAGTTTAATGGACAGATGAAGGGTAGGCATATCTGCCCTTGTTCCGCACCTTAGAGAGAAAGCATTATATCTTCTCCATTCATATATGGCATTTTTGCTGGAAGTATGGAGTACATGTCTTTGATCTGTTGAGAAGGTTCTGTTCTACTTCTAGTCTCCTGATAGCTTTTACCATGAATAGCTGTAGAATTTAGTCCAATACTTTTTCTCCAACTGTGACAGTATCATATGGCTTTTTCTTTTCCACTGTTAAAATGATGACTTTGGGGGGTGGATTTTCCAATGCTGAACCAACACTGCCATCCCTAAAATAAAACCACTTTCTACATACTGCCAGATCTGACTTCTAGTAGTTTGTTTTGTTAAATAAATTTCTATCTATGTTCATACTTTTTTCTCCTATTATCTTCATCCAGTTTTAGTATTAGCACAATGTTGATTTCCTAAAATGAGGGGAGAAGTGTTCCTTCTTTTTTCTGCTTTAAATGTTTGATGTAATTTATCAGTTAAAATGTATACGAGCCTGTTGTTGTCATATAGGTAGGTTTTCAAGCTAGGAATATACTTTCTTTAATAGGTGCTATTCAAATTTTATATTTCCTCCAGAGTTAGTTTCATTAATTTGTTTTCCAAGGTACTTCTTGGAAGTTGTTAAATTTATTTCGAAACAGATTTTTGTAATATACTTTCTATATCCTTTTAAATTCTGTAAAATCTGTGGTAATGTCTCCTAAATCTTGATATTATAATTTGAAAAATGTATAATTGATATTGTGTAATACGAAGAAAAGTTCTAAAGGAGTAGTGGAAGTGGGAGGGGTAGGGGAAGGGAAAGAAGGGAAAAGAAAAAATATGAGAAAAGGAAAAAAATGGAAACAAAGTCTTTGTAAATAGGGAAGGCTGGAGGGGGTGAAGGGAGGGCAGGGGAAGGGGGAAAAAATAAGAACCAAGATACTCATGTAATGGTACAAGATCCCAATGGTGAATGTAACTGTATTTTATACCTAAAATGTACCAATAAACTTAATGGGAAAAAAATAAAAATAAAAAATACCATTTCAAGCAATTCTAAAACAAAAGGACAAAAATGGAGTTCTTTTGTTTGTTTATTTTGGTTTAGCTTGGTTTCTTTGACACAGGGTTTCACCATGTTGTTCAGGTTGGCCTTGAATTCACTATGTAGCCCAACCTGGTTTCAAATTTATGATTTTCATGCCTCAGCCTCCCAATTGCAGGGATTACACACCTAGCTGAAAATATAGATTTTAAAAGTGACAAGCTGGGCATGGTGGTGTATGCCTATAATCCTGGCACTCAGGAGGTTGAGGCCAGAGGATTTCCACGAGTCTGAGGCCGGCCTGGACTACACAGTGAATTCAAGGCCAAGTTGAACTACATAGCAAGACCTTGTCTCCAAAAACCAAAAAAATAAAATTAAAATAAAAAATAAAAGTGATACTATGCACTTCTGTGATCCAGTAGTTCTTTTTATAGGAATCTACACTAGAGAAACTACCACATGTACACATAAAACAACCCTTTGGTAGATGTTAACTATAATACTATTTTAAACCCTTAAATGGATAAACAATCTCAATGCCTTCACTAGAAGAATGGATAAAAAAATACAGTAACAAATATTTACAAACAAAATAATGTAATATCTAGGATTTGGTTTTAAATAATGTGGGATAGGGGTAAGTGGGGAAGTAGCCGCCCATTATGAGTTAATAATGACTTATCAGTGCTCAATATATAGGAATGACAATACTATTATTTCTACTTTAACATATGTTTGGAATTTTCCAAACTAAAAACCTTAAAATCATTCATAATACAATGGAATCCTATAAGCCAGGTATGTTGGCGCATGCTTGTGATCCCAGCACTTGGGAGGCTTAGGCAGGTGGATCACTGCAAGTTTGAGGCCAGCCTAGGCTACAAAGTGAGTTCAAGCTAGTCTGAACTATAGCAAGACCCTGTCTCAAAAAACAAAAGAATCCTATAAAGCAATTAAAACAAATCAGGTTTACTTGTTTCAATGTGGATATATGTGTGAATTGAAATGAGTAAAAGCAAGCTGCAAAAGGTTACATACTATATGTTTTATATGCAAAATTTTAAAACCCATGCAACTGCATGTTGTTCACCAATATGCAGATACAAAATAAGTATAAAACCCTGCACAAAAAGATACGCACCGTGGGCCAGGGATGCAGCTCAGCGCTATAGTGCCAGCCTGGCAAGCACAAGGCCCTGAGTTTGATTTATGGTACAAAAAAAAAAAAGATACACAGCAATTTTAATAGAGGGAGAGGAGGTAATGAAAAATATGCTACACTTCCTGTAATTTTCTATTATTAGAAGACAAGTTAGCAGCAAATATAGCAGATTGGTAACACACACAATCTGTACAGTGGTACATGTACTAAAGTGTAAAGAAAAGAACTATCCAAAAAGCAGTATAGCTGGGTGTGGTAGTGGATGCCTGTGACCCCAACCCCAGCCCTCAGGAGGCTGAGACAGAAGGATCACTGGGAGTTTGAGGCCAGCCTAGGCTACATAGTGAGTTCAAGGCCAGCCTGAACTACATAGCAAGGCCCTCCCTCAAAAAAACAAAAAACAAACAAAAAAAAGCAGTATAAACTCCACAGGATAGGAGTTATTTGAGCTGAGTGTGGATTAATGGATAGGAATTCTTCAACCTAGCTGCTGGATGTCATGGCGCATACCTTTAATCCCAGCACTCTGGGAGGCTAAAGGAGGGAGATCACTAGTTTGAGTCCAGCCTGGGCAATTAGATGAGTTAGTAATACCCTGTCAGGAAAAAAAAATAATACTAGGGACATAGCTTAGTGGTCAAGTGCCCCTGGTTTCAATCCCCAGTATGCCAAAAAAGAAAGAAAGAAAGAAAGAGAGAGAGAGAGAGAGGAGGGAGGGAGGGAGGGAGGAAGGAAGACAGACAGACAAGACTAGACTCAGCCCAAATAGAACACAGGAAAATTTTTTTTAAAAATGGAATCTGAGATTTCTCTCATAGAACATTTCACTGTATTCAAGACAACAATCCATACAAAAGGCATCCCTGATGCCAAATCGTTTGTAAGATACAATCCTTTACCTGTAGACCATGCACCTAGGACAACAGAAGAGGTAGTAAGAACGTATTCACCTTCATAACCCTCATAGCACCCAGAATGATGAATGCTCACCCAGCACTTCTGGATAAATGAATAAATTTCTGTTCACTCATTTATGCATTCATTTGAGAAATACCAACTGGCCAAGGGTCTATGTTGGTACTACTCACACCCCTAGGGATGCTTCAGACAGTAAACTGAAAAGGTCCTTGTCTCAGGGATGCCATCTGGTGGGGGAAGGATAAGACCAGAAACAAATAGGGTACCCAGTAGTAGGTGGGATAGAGTGGAGAGACCGAGACAGGCCCTGTGGAAAAGGTAAGAAGGAAAGGAAGAGCTAGTCATGCAGAACCTGGGGAAGAGTCCGCCAGGCAATTGGGGCCGGGGGATCAGAAGGAATCCCAGGTTGGGTCCTGGGTAGGAATTTTAGGAACTATAAATGAAACACAACAGTATACCACTTAATACTATCTTATACTCAACTGATACTGTCAGCTTGAATTCATGCTCCACCAAGAGATACAGACTAAGACAAACTGAGAATAGGACAATCCACTGACCCCTTCAGCCTGTTTTTCCTCCTCAGCCCCACTCCTACCAAAAACCAGCCTGAAAAGATTCTACCTCATTCTTCCAACCTGTGTAAGGGGGCTGCCTTTGTGGAGGTAACCTCATGGAAGTAGACAGCATCCCTATACTCTGTGATTGGCAGAGGGAAGAAAGACGCAATACAGACTCCACCTAACCTAACTCTTTTAAAAATGGTCTGAAGCACAGAGCTGACCCAGAGTGAGCACCTAGAGGGGGTATGGAGCTTACTGGATGGGACAGATACTCAGGTATCTGCAGATGGGGCTGGAACCTGCATGAGACACTAACCAGTTCCAGGGATATGGGTCAGATGGGTGTCCTCATCCCATGTGAGTGTTCTGCAAACTGTCAGGCCCTATACATACATGAACTCTGCATATATACTCAGTCTCCTTCAACCCACATTTACTAAGTACCTATTCTGTGCAAAGTGCTATATTAGGTACTTGGATCCAGCAATGGACCAAACTAACAAAAATCCCCCTCTCTCAGAAGTTACATTTCAGTGGAGAAGAGATATACAATAAATATAATAAAGAAGTAAAATATACGGAATGCTAGAAGGTAATAAGAGATATGGAGAAGGCATCAGACAGAGGAGGGAGGGTGCAGCTATAAAAATTATATTCATAAGGCTAGCTCAGTGGTTCCACCGCCTGCCTTGCAAGCACAAGGACATGAGTTCAATCCCCAGTACCAAAAAAAAAAATTATATTCACAGAAAAGAAGGTATAGAGCAGAACAACAATCTTCTTAAAGGCCCAGACAGTCAACATTTTAGGCCTTGAAAGGCTATACACACTGTCACTCTAGCTTCTAGATTCTGCCACTGTATTGCAAAAGCAGCCATGGTTCATATGTACATGAACGGGTATGGCTATGTCCCAATAAAACTTTATTAACAGACATCATAGACTGGGTTAGAGGCCCCTCCCTTGGTACATCCAGAATATCTGGTACTCTGTAACTTGTCTAGAACAGCTTGGTCTCCCACTTAACAAGCAGCTTTTGGGACAGGGTTCATGCTGCTTAGCCCTAGCAAGTTCAAGAAGCCAATACCAGTGAATCACCATTGGCAAATTTAAGGAAACCTGTTTATGCTCGTCAAACACTTACTGGTTGAATGAATACAGTAATATCTATTAATTAAGCAAATATGACCTGGTCTAATAAGTAGTATTTCGCATACAGGACTCAATAGAAGTTGGTGGTGATAGTGAATGCAATGATTACTTTTAAAATCATTAAGGCCTGGTTCTGTGCTCAACTAGTAACAGACTCAGTAATAACTTAGTAACTAAATCTACCTGCTAAAGAAGACCAGGTCTGAAGCTCCTGAGCCTTGGTTGCGTGAAGGTACTGCTGTATTTCAGATCTTGAATGTCCCCCAAAGGCCCATGTGATGAAGACTTGATCCCCAGCCCACGGCACTATAAGGAGGTGGTAGAACTTTTAGGAGGTAAAAGTCTCCAGGTAAGGAACTAGTGGACAAGAGGTAGGGCCTAATGGAAGGAAGCTAAGTCATTGCCTTAAAGGAGATATTGGGATTCCTAGCTCCTTCCTATTAGCTTTGTGGTCACAATAAGGTCAATAGGCAGGCTTCCTCCACTATGCACTCTCCCACCATGATGTTCTGCCTTGTCCCAGGCCTAAAGACAATGAGGGCAAATAATCATGGACTGAAACCATGAACCAATATAAACTTTTCCTCCTTTTAAGTTGAATATCTCAGGTATTTTGTCATAGTAATGAAAAGCAGACCAACACAGAAACCAAGTTCAGATTTTCTGGCAATCATATACACACAGTATGAGCTGAGCAAGCCCAAAGGACCCAGCATGGCTCTCTGTTTCCCTTTTCAATCCCTGGGCCTAACCCAACCCTGAACTAGCAGCCCATGGCCCAGAGGAAATCACTCACATAAAATCGCAGCAGAGCCCCATCTGAATTGCAGCACCAGGACCTCCTGCCCAAGTACTCATGGGCTGTGTTGAGCAGCATGAGGGAAGATGGGAGCATGGGCGTTTCTGACATCCCTGAGGAAAGACCAGATCAACAGACATAGAGTTAGCAGGAACACACACACCTCCAGGAAGGCTACAAGAGGCTCAGTTCATTCTTTTGGCCTTCTCTTTACCAATACAGCCACATATTTTTCTTTAGTTCCTTTTTTCTATTTTTAAATTGTAATGATTTGGCTGGCTTTACTAAAACACAAGTATTAAAAAGCAATTCAGGGCCGGGGATTTAGCTCAGTGGCACCACGCCTGCCTTGCAAGCGCAAGGTCCTGAGTTTGATCCCCAGTACCAAAAAAAAAAAAGGAATTCAAATCATACAGGCAAGTATAAAAAGGAATACTTCATCCACAAAAACACTAGCCTCCAGAGAAGCAATGCTGATACCGGGTGAATGTCCAAGCATCTTTCTGTGTATATGTGAGGCATTTTGAAAGGGAGGCACAAATAATTTATAACAATGGAACCCACACTACACATACCATTTCCTAAATTCTTACATTTCGGTGTACTTGAATAATACAGAAGGAAAAGGAAAAAAATGAACTACTAAATTTCAGGTATGCATGTGTTCATTACTAAATTATTACTAATTCCTTAAAACTCCTCAGTATTTTTGAATTCTGGGCTATAATCTATTAGAGGTTTATAACTAGCATTTTTAGTTGATTAAAACAGAATATAATGAGAAGAGAAAATACCAGACGGCAGCATACCAGGTAAAAATATTTCTTTCATGAAATGTTTTGTACATTTTACTATTGTTCAGACAGTCAAAACAGTATAAGCACTGTACTAAAAAAAAAAGTCAGATAATCATTAAGAAATCCAAAACATTCCAGTTTTTCATAGATCTTTCAGTTTCTTTTTTTTTTTTTTTTGGTACCGGGGATCAAACTCGGGACCTTGCACTTGCAAGGCAGGTGCCAGAACCACTGAGCTAAATCCCCAGCCCTCAGTTTTATTCTTAAAGACATCAAAATGACCATTATAGACCGAGACTTATAGGCTGAATTCGTCCGTGGTTTTTCTTCTTTTCTTTTGTCTTCAATTTTTGCATGCTATAGTCAATCTTTTCTTTTGCCACCCCCACCACCCCACCCCCGCCAGGGCAGGGGAGAATATAGGTTTTGTTCTATCTTCTGAGGAAATCCTCCTCCACTTAGGGCAGGACTTGTTACCTCCAGCTGTCAGCTCCTGCAGTGTCTGCTGCACTACAGAACTCACCTCACCTGAGGACAGCACTGCCTATGGAAGCCTACGTCCAGTGACTGAGTAAGATAGGAGTATAAAGGCCTGGTCACATCAGTCCAGCATGGGAGAACAGCTCTGATGGAAAACTGTCCACTCCAGGCTCCCTGCCAGTTGGCCAAGCTTTGTCAGGCCTGCATCACAGTTCAGCTTCTCCCTTTGCCCAACCCTGCTACCTCCTAACCTTCTTTTTGTAAGTATCAATCCCTAACAAATCATGTCTCCATATCTGCTTCCAGAGAGCTCAGTATGTGACAATGCCCTCACCAAGCCTCTCACCACCTGGTCAGAAGCGTATTTTATCCCTGAATTCATCCCTCAACTCAGTCTGGTCATGGAAGGACCCAGAAGCCCTTCTTGCTTCTGCTAAGGTCCAGGGCAATATGGACGAGCTTCTCCATCAGTATGCTCTCTACAAACAAGAGTGCCATTTGGCAAATATACAGTATTGTCTTCTCTCAGTTTGCCTAAAGGGGAACAGGAAGGAACAGAGCCACACCTGCTGCCAGTCTAACCGAGTCTTTTCTTTCTCTTTGATGTACTTTTCAAAGTTGAAGGCATTTGATCATTCTTTTTTCCTTCTTTCCTGGCAATTTTTTAAACTATATTTTGTTTGTATGATTAATTTTGAGGGAAAAGAGAATCAAGAAAAACAATAATATTATTGTAAATCTTACGTATTTTTCACTGTAAAAATCTTTTTGGAAAACAATAAAGTAGTTTGTCAAGAGCTCTAAAAACACTAATTCTCAAAACTTCATGCTAATAAAAAAAACTGAGCAGAAATAAAAGGATATGCATGAGGTGTTACCATAGAATGACCTGTAAGAAAGCAATACTGAAATCTTTCCTAAAGACTCAGCAGGTGGTCAGCTCAGTACAGGATGCGCCTTATTTCAGTATTATAAAGAAAAGACTATGGAGCAAAACGGGAACCACTACCAATAAGAGTCTAAAGGCTTTTTGCAACCTGGCCCCTCCCATATCCAATCCCCTCACCCCAGATTCCTGCTGGACTTGAAGCTCTCTGAGTCCCTGCCCACCAGGCTCCATCCCCCCAGTCTACTCTGCTTCTGCTCTTCCCTCAGTTCTTTGCCCACCCAGCACCCCTATGGGGCAGCCTCAGGTGCCCTCCTCTCAGTCAGTCTCACTGGCCTGGCACTGTCAGAAATCTCACCTATCTCCTCCCACCACGAACCTGTCAAGGCCAGAAGGGTCTTATACAGAGACTTGATATATAGTGAGCAGCTAAGAAATATCTGAGTTGTCAACAAAATTATAGAAATAGTGAATGGAAGGAGACAAATCACGTTTCCCTGGAATAACTTTTCTTTCTTTTCCACTTTTCTTGTTTTACAAACTACATACTGAGGAAAATTCCCCAATAAACATTTTTAAGTTAGTTGAATAAATGCACAAACATGTTTATTATTACAACTATATAATAGTTGGCAGGCTTATAAGCAATGTTTAAGTGTTTGTTGTCATAGTTTCTTCAATTCAACAGATTTTCTACCACTGTGCTGACCACAGTTCAAGTACTATTTCCACTAAGAGTCCCAGGTTCGCCCTCCCTTGCTTCTCAATCCCTAATGTCTGCTCATCGATTAGCACCCACCAAGGCCGGGGATTTAGCTCAGTGGTGCTGCTGCCTGGCTCGCAAGTCCAAGGTCCCGAGTTCGACCCCCGGTACCAAACAAAAAAAAAACAATTAGTACCCACCAATGCCAGGCACTGATTTGCCCTGGTGCTTCATGACTTTGTTACTTCATTTTGTCCTTGGAACAACAACTGAGGAAGGTGCCTTTATTTCCAGTATGGACATGGAGAAAAGACACTGAGATTATGTGAACTGAGAAGTAACAGTTGGGATGTGGAACCTGTGCTTGCTTCACACTGTCCTTGGCTTCTCGTGTCTCAGGCTGCCACGGGGATTGGAGGAGTCAGCATATGAGGCACTTCAAATACTCCTTGAAGCCCTTCCTTTGCCATCATTCCCTCCAGGCTGCTACCAGCACCAGACATACATGTCACATGCCACGCCTCCTGCCCACAGTGAGCTTACTGAGGGAAGAAACAGGAAAGCTTCTGGTTCTGTCAAGTGTCATGCGAAATCTTGTCATAGTGAGCCCCAGGCCTGCTTACAGTACCTGAGTAGTCTCAAGCCTTGGGGCAGAGGCCAGGGGAAAGAACATGTGGATCAGGGCCCATCCCCAACAAAGCTGTTACCAGCACACCTTCCTCCACTCGGTTCTGCAGTTGCTGCTGGTGGCACAGGGATTGGAAGGTGTCCTCCTCCTGCCAGATGATCCTGTGCAGGATGATCCAGGGCAGCACTGACGAGACATGGGGCTCCTTAGGTTCTTCCTGCACAGCCATGCTACAGTCAATGACCTGCCAGGAGACACAGGGGAGTTACAAAGGGACAAACTCTGCCCCCTGCACTCCTGAAATGAGCCCCCATGGCAGTGTCCTCTAGGAGAGTGGGGGCATGCTGCCTATGCACCCGCATTGCTCTGATATGGGAACACTGACCTAGTAGCACCCCAACTTATTATCAGACAGCGCCCCACAGCGCCCAACGACAGAGTCACGCACTATCTTCCCTCATGTCATATACAGTTACTAACTGTATAATGCAGAACAGCCTGGGAGAAGAGAGCAATTGGCCAAACTACAAATGAGCTAAAGGTCTGTCAGCTGCTGTAATGAGAACAAATACAAGAATAGGGAGTCAGAGAGGAAGAGTTAGGCAGACAAAACCAAACCCTTAAGAAGAGGTTTCTAGGTGAATGGCTGTGCTTTACCTAACACCCAAACAGGACAAGGAGTGAGGAGAGAGGACAAGGCTGTAGGCAGGGACTCCAGATGCTGGCCCAGAATGGCTGTAGCCAAAGAAGTGGAAATGGAGGGGACAAGCAGGCAGAAGGATCAGTGTACCTTGGGCACACACTACCCAGAGGGAATGTGAATGTTTTTAAGCAAGAAAGGAACACATTCATCTTTTCATCTTTTAATTTTGGAAAAGTGCCTTTGTGGCAGGTTGGTGGCTGGGCAGGAAGGGTAGATGGGCAGGAAGGAATACGGGGTGTGTGCTCTCACAGTTCATGCAAGAAGACAGCAGTGGCCTGGACTAAGGCAGAACAAGGAAGATGGAAGGGAGAAACAAAAGCTAAAGATGCAAAGAAAGTGGGTCTGGCAGGACCTGCTGATGGCCTGAGTGGAAGTTAGAGAGAGACCTGAGGGTGCCTCAGGGGATGGTTCTCTGCCTCAAAGCCTACCTGGATGATACAGGGTGCTGCAACTACCCCTCAGCTAGAAGTACCAAGGTGGCATATGTGATGGAGAGCCCTGGCAGGGAGTCAATAGGCCTGGGCTGAGCCCCTTCTCTACCTGCGCCTCCCCTCTGAACCTTTTTCCTCCCTTTGAGAGGAGTGGTCTGGGATAACTCTGTCATATCCTATGCCACACTATCTTTAACCCCCAGGTCCAACCAGCTCCAGGAAGATCTGAAGCCTATGCACATCCACTTCCTCAGGTCTCAAAAGTTTCAGCCAGAGAAGCTAATGTGTCCCCTTTGGGGTGCCTAATCACAAGCCAGGGAACTACTAAAAAAGAAAGCATCATAGCCACACACCTGCTGCAGTAGGGTGGGGTGAGGAGCCAGGGGTTACCTGGATGAGGTTGTTGGTGAGCCGGATGAGGCCAGTGGTAGAGGATGATTCCTTCAGGATACTGCCACTGCTGTCTGGAGAGAGTGCCTGCTCAATACCCAGCAGCAACTGGGTCACTGTGGCCACCCATTCCTCCTTGGCTACAGCCTCACTTGAGTTCACCATCTGCTGGACGGCCTCATTCAGAGATACCTCAGAGCATTCAAAACACTGCTGGTGATCCTTCAACCGGAGCAAGGAGTCCTGAGCATAAGAAGCAAGTTGAAAGGTACACTATGAGCTCAGCACAAGTGAGTCTCAGACTGAGATGGGGACAGTGAGGGTAGAGACAGGGAATAAGGCAAAAAAAAGGCTCCCCCAGTGCAGCATAGCCCTAGATGGTCACCTGTGTGCAAAGCCAGCATGGCATGCCACTGCCAGGGGGCTTTTAGAAAGGCACTTCACCTCTGTACCTCATCTTCCCCTCTTATAAGCAGGGTCCCTGGGAAAGAGGCCACAGAGTTGGCAAGTGGCCAAGGTGAGACTGGAACTTTAACATCTGCCGGTTCTCCCTCCCTCCAGTGCCAGGGCTGTAGAGGGGGCTGTGGAGCAGTGCAGGGGCAGGCTAGCAGGGAGAAACTGTCTCAGCAGAGGAAGGTCTGAAGCAAGGCAAGTGCAAGGGCAAATGGCCAGGCAGCACTGAAGTCATCATCTATGAGCCATCTCCTCCCCCATGCCAAGGTGGGGCCAAAGTGCTGAGCCCCTCTCAGCCTCAGCCGAACATCACCCCCTCAGAAGTAACATGAATATCCAATGAGTTGATGTGCACATCACACTCAGCACAGGGCTGGCCACATGGAAGAACTCTCTGAATATCACACAGAGTGGTTTCTTCTATTTTAAAATCTCCCTTTTTGAAGCCATCACTTTGTGCAATGAGGGGTGAGGAGGTGACTAGAATACAAGAGTACATTCCATTTAAACACCTAGGATCTCAGACTCTTTTATAACCAGCTGGTGCACAGGGAAACACAGCTTGTTTATGAATTCACAGATCTGGTGGGCCGCTTGTTGAACCAGCAGTAAGCACTTGCTGTCTGGTGCCCCACAAGGCTCAGCTCTCCCTAGAGCCCAGGCCCAGCAGTAGCTCCTGCCTACCTTGACATGTGCAGCTACCATTCTCTGGGATGTCACCAACAAGTGTGAAAGCAGAAATATCCTGCCTTTAAAATGTGCTGCAATGTCTGAAAACAGATCAAAACCTCCTCCAATTTATCTGCCCTAATTACCAGGAAAATGGAGCCTGTTTTGTTAGAAGAAGCCAGCACCCTTGAGCAAGAGGCCACTGAGGTGAGAGCTGCCTACAGAGTGTAGCTGTGGGGTCCAAACAAGCATTGAACACATAAAGGCAGATAAAGACTACTGGCCTTAAGCTACAAAAGTATTGCTGTGAAAATCAGAGACAAGGATCTGCCCAGCAGTGCTCTAATATGACACAATCCCCAGGGCTTTAGGCCAAAAAGAACTGAAAAAAACAGAAGAAAAGCTACCAACAAATACGGAGACCAAATTACCACTGACTGGGAAACATGATCAACCACCCAAACAAAAAGAAAACAATCATAACTAATGGGAATTGAGTCAAGCAGCTGGATTCCAAATAAACAGGCAAAAACCAATAGGGTTCCTATAAACTGGCAACATACAGCTAGAAAATATAATGATCAAAAAAAGATCCTTCTCGAAATAGCAACTAAAAAATATTAAGACCTAAGAATTAACTCAACAGGAAGAAAACTACACAATTATACTGAGGAACATAAAAGATCACTTTTCTAAATTGGGAGACAGCATTCATAAACCTAGAGGGTAGGATTACAAATTTGACACCCCCCACCCCCACTCCAGAGACACAAAAGGAAACAAGATAAATGTAAAACATGAATACCATTAGAAAAAAACAAGGTCAAGTGTGCTTTTTTTTTTTGGTATGGGTGATCAAACTCAGGACCTTGTGCTTTTGAGGCAGGTGGTGGAACCACTAAGTAAATCCCCGGCCCTCAAATGTGCTTTTTATCTCTGATTTTGTGTCTCTTGCCTGCCTCCCCTATGGAACATGGGTTCTATTAGAGCGGCCTTCCATCTTCCAGTGCCAATCACCCTGTGGGAGCTCAAGACATGTATGTGAAATAAGTACACAAGTATTTTTTCCAGGCTGTCTGAGCATAATAAACAAAACCACAACAAACAAAACCATAAACATATGCAAACATCAAAAGACTTCCCAACATAAAATTTCAGGGCTGGGGATGCAGATCAGTGGTAGAATGAATGCTTAGCATCCACAAGCTCTGGGTTTGATCCCCAGAACTGGGGGGAAAAAAAAAAGAACTTTTGCTTTTGTTTGTAAAAACAGATTGAAAGATGGGCCGGGGATTTAGCTATGTGGTTCTGCCACCTGCCTTGCAAGTGCAAGGACCTGAGTTCGATCCCTGGTACCAAAAAAAACAGATTAAAAGATAAATAAAAGCCACAATTTAAGAGTAAGTACCACACAGGCAAAAAATATTTACAAGATCTGATGGAAAAAAGATTAGTATCTTTAACATATAAAAAGCACACTAATAAATAAGTAAACACCTAAACAGAAATACTGAACAACAGAGAATCACTTATTTACAAAAATCGAGGGGCCGGGGATTTAGCTCAGTGGTTCCGCCGACTGCCTCACAAGTGCAAGGTCCCAAGTTTGATCCCAGGTACCCAGGTAACAAAAAAAAAAAAAAAAAAAAAAAAAAAAAATTGAGAACTTCCACAACATGTGGCCCAGGCCCCTATTGCTCTTCAGTGCCCATCTGAACAGCAGCTCCTTCCCCATCAGTGGAGCTGCCTGCCATATAAAGTAACTGATGATACTACAGGGAAAGACAATGTCGGAGTTGGGGACACCCTACAGAGGCAGCAAGGACTGGCCTCTCCTCTCCTTCCTAACCACACACATCCCCCTACCTGGGTACACTCAGTAGTCCTTCCCATACACTGCCAGTCCACAGTCTGACATGATAACTAAGGTCAGATAGATACACCTCATCCCCTGATCTCCTGTCTGACACACTCAGCCAGAGCTGGTGCTTGCCTGGTATTCTTTCTCTTCAACTATGTTATACCTGGGTGTGTGTGTGTATTACTGGGGATTGAACTCAAGTCCTTCATACTGAACTACAACCCCATTTCAGTTTTTTTGGGGGGGAGGGGGGTCTCTTTGTGAGACAGGGTCTCACAACTTAAGTTGCTAAGTTGCCTAGACTGAGCTTGAATTTGTAGTCATCCTGCCCAGCTTCTCAGAGTGCTGGGATTACAGGTGTATACCACCATACCCTTATCTTGATTCTCTACACTGCACACATATTTCATCCACTTTACATCTATTTACTAGTTGTTAAAATGCAATAAAAACAAAGATGGATGAACAAATGTGTAGACGAATGGATAACATCTTAATGTTCTTCTTTCCTTCCCTGCATGAAGAAGTGCAGAGTCAAGTGTGGGGCTCAAGTTGAGCCACACAAAACCCTAGAACTCACACTTCCAGCATCTAATATTCCCCTGGTCTTGATCAGATCACCTGTTTAGAACTTTCTGGAGGCTGAGTTGGTGGTTTAGACTTCCACTTTTCTAAGTATGTGTTCTCAAGGGCTACTCTCAGCCTCTATAGAACAAACACGTACATAAACTAAGAAGACACAAGCAGGTGTAAGGGACACAGACAAGGGAGCACACACCTGCAACAGAAGCAGCTGGGCTGGTCTTTCAGGAATGGAAGTCATAAACTCCAGGTGTTTGGCCCGGTCAAATCCACTGGTGCACAAAGTGGGGCGGAGCAGATGCACAACAGCTTTGTAGTCACCTGCCTCATACAGCCGCTGAATCTCCTCCAAGGACTGGCAGCGTTCCAGTGACTTCAGGTTCTTATCAATCTGCAAAAGGTCCAGAAATGCTGCCTGAGGGCAAACCCCTCATATCCTCCTGAATCTGGCCGATGTTTGCATTTATCCCATACAGATGAAGAAGACAAAATTAGACTCCCCACACCCACCACGGCAAAAATATTAAGACTCTTCCCTAATACATCAGTGTTCACCAAAATGTATATGCTTTTTTAAGTGTTTATATTAAGGTCAAGGCATTTCTTTAAAAACAAACACTCAAACCTAAAAACCACTGCAGAAGCAGAGAGTTTCCAGAATAGTTTCTGCCAAAATAGGACATCCTCGAAGTCACAGTTCAGCAAAACAGACTTACAGAACCACAGAGTCTCAGGCTGCCAGAGACCAAGAGACTGGGGCCAGAGGTTGGCACACATTACTGACCCAAAGAACTGTCTTTACACAGCACCTGACACAGCCCAGCACACAGACAGCAGGGCACTGCACCTGGACTTCCCCTGAAACAAACCTGAAAGAGACTGAAGGCTACAGTCAGCCAATGTACAGTGGACTCTCAAATTACAACCAGCCTAACATTTGAACAACTTGGGTTACGACTTGAATTTTAGTTTTAACTTATGACCAAAGTTTTGAGTTATGACCCAAGGCTGGCCACTTATGTGGTTGTAAACAAAGACTCATGATGCCATAAAATTGTATGTAAGTGTACATAAGTGTCAGTCCGAGCCCAGATGCATGAGTTTGTGGATGTGATTTCAGTCAGTGATTTATATAATCACTATAATTACTGCTATCAAAATGGCCCCCACAAAGCTAGAAAAGAAGATAGGGAAGGTAAGAAAGCAATCACAATCGAAAAGGGAATTGTGGAGAAATATGAAAGTGGCGTTCATTTGACCAATCTCACTATTGTGTACCACATGTCAAAATCCACCATCCTGACAATCGGTTTTTTTGGTTTTTTGAGACAGTGTCTCACTATGTAGTTGTCCCTGGCCTTGAACTCACTATGTAATCCAGGCCGGCATCAAACTCATAGCAATCCTGGTGCCTCAGCATCTTGAGTGCTGCGATTACAGGCATGAGCCACCACACCACACATCTTGACAATCTTACAGAGAAAAGATTTGTATAAGGAAGCTAGTGCTGCTAAAGGTGCTTCTCAAATTAGTTAAGTCATGATCAACAGTGTTAGATGAGGTAGAAAAGCTATTATTAGTGTGGCTAAACAAAAGGCAGATGGCAGGTCATATCCTATGTGAGTCTATAATTCGTGAAAAAGCTAGGGCTATAAATGCAGATCTTATAAAGGACAATCCATCAATGAGTGATAATGGTGAAACATTTCGTGCCAGTAAGGGGTGGTTTCACAATGATAAAGCAAGGGCCAGGGATTTAGCTCAGTGGCACTGTGCCTGCCTTGCAAGTGCAAGGTCCTGAGTTTGATCCCCGTACTGGAAAAAAAAATCTGACACAATGATAAAGTGAGAACTGGGGTTCATAGCATAATTGGGCATGGTGAAGCAGCCAGTGCTGATAAAAGGACTGCTGAAAATTACATACACCACTTCAAAACAATGGCACAGAGAAAGTTTTCAATTGTGATGAAACTGGCCTTTTTTGGAAGAAAATGCCCAGGAGGCTATACATTACCCAGAAAGAGAAGAAAATGCCAGGCTGTAAGCCTATGACAGGCTAACCTTATTGCTATGTGTCAATGCAAGTGGTCACAAGATAAAGCTTCTCTTGGTTTACCACTCTGAGGCCCCCTAGAGTGTTCAGAAAACATAAAGTCAGGGCCAGGGATTTAGCTCAGTGGTTCCACCGCCTGCTTCGAAAGCACAAGGTCCTGAGTTCAATCCACATAAAGTCATGATGAATAGGCTAAGGGTCACATGGAAATCAATGCAAAAGGCTGGGTAACAAGAGTACTTTTTCTTGAGTGGATCAGGGAGGCTTTCTGTCCTACTGTTAAGAAATAACTAGAGGACAAAGGTTTACCACTCAAGGCTCTCCTCATCATGGACCAAGCTCCTGCTCACTTACAAGATTTGGAAGAAGAATTGGCTGAAAAATTCTCATGCCTCTCATTGGAGTTCCTCCCACCTGATACAACTCTCCTCTATTGCAGCCTATGGAACAGCAGTTTATAGCTAACTTTAAGAAGCTATACACCAAGAAACTGTTCCTAAAGTGCTTCCAGATGGTCTCAGATACAGATTTAACCCTTGAAGAGTTCTGGAAAGAACATTACAACATCCTTTCCTGTGTGGGGTTAAATGAAAAATCCTGGGCCAATGTCTCTCTAAGGATACTGAGATAACCCTAGAAGAAAGTGTGGCCTAAAATTATATAGGAGAGAGACTGTGAAGGCTTTGTAGAGGAGCCTGAGCCTTCAATTAACTCTGTGGTTGATGACACTGTCACTCTAGCAGAGTCCATAGGCTTGCAGGTAGACAGTGGTGAGGTTGAGGAACTCATAGAGGAACACGTAGAGAAACTGTCTACAGAGGAACTTCAGCAACTACTGCCTCAGAAACAGAGAATAGCAGCTGAGGAGCTTTCTGAAGAGGAGGGGGAGTATCAACAATCAGTGCAACAAACTTCTTCTTCTGAAATAAAGGAAATCCTGCAAAAATGAACACAGCTATAAATATTTGTCTTTTTCCCCCCGTACCAGGAATCTAACTCAGGATCTTGTGCTTGCCAGGCAGGCACAGTGCCACTGAGCTAAATCCCCAGCCCTAGCTACAAACATTTGTAGAGAAGACCCATCCAGATAGAGAAAAAGCCAATTGTTCTATTCACTTGCTTAATGACAATGTCATGTTATACTACAGAAAAATTTTAAAGAAAAGGCAGAAACAGACAACCTTAGACCAGTTTTTAGTTCTGAAAAGGTTGAGACCTAGTGAGTCAGAAGCAGGTCCTAGTGGGCTACAGACTCCCCCAAGGAGAGAAAGGACACCAGAGAGCCAGATTCCTGATGTTCTTATGGAAGGGGATGCTCCTTCCAAACAATACCCACCTTCCATTTGATCCTCCCTTCCTGCAAGCCAAAGATGTCAACTTGAATGGTGAGTACAGTATGAATTTGTTGTTTCTGGTAAACTAGGCACATTTTATAACTTTTTGGTGAATACACTAGGAAAACTATTGATGTTTCTGGTAAATTACACACATTACACAACCCTTTTTTATTATGAAAAGGTGCCTTGGGAGGTTCAGAATGTATTATGGGTATTTCCATTATTTCTTATGGAAGGGCCAGGGATTTAGCTCAGTAGCATAGCACCTGCCTGGCAAGCTCAGAGCTCCTGAGTTCAATCCCCGGTGTCAAAAAAAAAACTCTTCTGGGAAAAATAGTCTTGACTTGTTGAGTTACAACCAGCCCTCATGAAGGAACTGAGTTCATAAGTCAAAGGTCCACTGTAGACACAGCACAGATGTGATCTATGGCAGGGCTGAGGCTGCACAATGAGAAAAGTGCCAAAAGGATGCATGCACTGTGCACTGCTGTTCCAGCCCCGTGGCCAGATCAGCACTGGTCTGCATCAGCTAACATTTCCCTCCAGATCTTCGAGGGCAGCTACCACTCAAACCAAAAGAGCCGGGCAAGAGACATGCTATTGGAAGCTTTCAGGCCTGCCACTTAGACAGGGAAGAATGCCATCAGGGGAGAATGCCATCAGGAAGTCCATGAACCCTAGTGTGCCAGAGCTGCCTCTCCTAAGCCTCTCCTGCCTTCCTTGCAGGAGCCCTGCTCAGCACATGGGCAGCTCTCTCACTCCTCAGTGGCAGGTCAGGCCTGGTCTAACTGGGCCAATTCAGAATCAATCTTTGACCAAGAAAACATCATTAAAAACTTCCACTCACCTCCTCCAGGGAAACAACAGAGTCATTGTGGAGGTTGGGCAGTCGGATGATAATATCCCCTTGCTCGCCCCCTGTCTCTGCCTGGATTGCAGTAGAGCTCTGGAGCATTTCTGTGCAGATGTCATAGTTCTCCAGGGCCTGCTCCATGTCTCCCTAATCAGAACAAATACAAAATCAATATTATATGCCACAGAGATGAACTAAGATTAATAATATCAACAAGAATGACAAAGGAGAAAGAGGAATTACAGGAGGAGGAGGGAGCAGGGAGTGAAAGGGATTAAAAAAAGAAACAAGCTATATTATTCACATGTACCCACTCACAAAGATGACTGTAAAATGCATGTACTGTAAACACATACTAATACATTTTTTTAAAGAATTAAAAGAGATAGTGCAAACAAAAGAAAAATGGAAAGACAGACAATTAAGGGGCAAAAGACAGGATACTAATTGCACTGTGCCAAGGTCCTCACATTACTGATCTCACTAAATTGTGAGTGCTCAGGGCAAGGTTTTAATTCAATTATTTCTATATCCCCTTAAAAAGGGCCTAGCACAGAACTAGAGCTCAACAAATATTTGTTGACTAACTGAATGAGTGGATGAATGAATGATCCACACCAAAACTCTGTGAGGGGAAGCATTATTAACCCTATGTTAAGGTGAGGACACTAAAAATTCTTGAACAAGGCCAGGTATCTAGTGGAGCCAGGATTAGAACCTAAAACCATCCTAATTCTAGAACTGTATTCCTCACATTAAACAGTGTTATTTCCCTCAGACAGAAATGCTGCTGCTGAGACCCTGGCTATCTTTGGTTCATGCTACCACAGGGCACCAGGTACCACCCAGTACTAGGTGTGGACTAACAGCCAACATATCCTGGGTTTTCCAGAAGTTTTCCTAGAACTCTCACAAAATAGGTGGACAATTCCCTCCTAGAAGCTTCTACCTCTGTTCATCTACTTACTTGGGCTCTCTCAGGAAATATAAAAAGTAGTTAAGCAAGGCAATCTTGAGATGGGGTCTATCAGGGTATCTAAAGCTCTGTGGTTGAGGTGAGGTACTTTACAGACTAGGAGCCCGATTTACATTTCTGACATGCTGACAATTCAATACCATATCCCACTTCCTCATGCCAAGCCCAGTGCCTAGGTAGGTTCTATGTATGCACACATGCACTCACACACAGGTCCTCAATATGACCAATTTTCTATATACCCTATCAGGTACCAGGGCATGTTCCCCAAGGTCCAGACAATGAAACCAACCTGCAACGCCAAGAAACGAGCCTTTAGCCAGTAAACACGGACCACAAACTCCAGCCAGCCATCCTCAAATAGGTCACGCTGGGATGAGGCAAATGACAGCTGCAGGAGGTCACCCAGACAGTGGGTTCCTGGGAAGTCAGAACCAAACCTGCCATTTACCACACCAGCAGGGCAGTTCCGAGGAGACACTGAAAAGCATCAGGTCTACAAGTCACCTTCATGTGCAGCATCCAAATGCCCTTCTGCTCCCCAGAGGTTACTCTCAGCCCTCACCACATCGACCCTCAATCTCCATGGGTACCCTTAGCCCCTTGGAGCCTTACAGCCCCCTGAACATCAAGCAACAGAGATCAGACCAATCAGGGAGAGATGCAGAAAACCTGAGGGCGAGCAGGGGTACCAATTTTACAGACTTTGAGCACATCTCCATTCTGCCAGGGGCATAGTTGAAAAGTCAGAATGAACTAAATCATCTGGAAAAATTACTTCATTACCCATGAAGAACTGAGTAGTCACTCTGAAACTGAGATCTAGCTTCCTTTAATCCTGAGTAATAGCAAAAGCAAAAGCAGGCAAGTGGCTCCCTCTGCGGGGGACAGCTACTGTTAACCACTTCCTGAGTGTCCAGGAGATTTCTCTGGGACCCTGGAATGTGTCTGGGAGCCTAACAAACCAACTTCAGGAAATATGCCTGCTGCAGACATTAAGTCCAAAGTCCATGACTCAGCCTCCCTGCTTTAACTTCCTCCAGCCTGCTAAGGTTCAGAACATTACTCTACCAATGAACACAAAGCCACCTACCTGCAGAGCTTCTGCCTTTGGTTAGCAGCCACTGGTCCAGTTGGAGCTCCATGCAGGAGAGAGACATCAGCATCATGTCCTACAGGACAGGCACATGAAAGCCAGGAACAGTCACAAAAGTTTCCCAAAGCACTGGGGGAGGAAGGCTACATTAAAATTTACTTTTTAATAAAACATGATTCTTTCTTCTATCTACTTTCCACTTCCTAAGTGATAAGAGGTACATGGATCTATAGTGGGATAAGACTTGAGAGGGGCAGGAGACCTGTCTTCAGAGTCCTGAGAAACCATCCTTATGGAAGAGGCAGCCCTGTCACTTGCCGTGTGTCAGGCCAGATGTTACATCTACACTACAGTGCTGGGTGCATGGGGGTATATCATACACAGGGTCATCAAGGAAGCTGAGGCTCAAAGAGGCAACTGCTAACAGGAAAAACTGAGAAATGATCACCTGGTTTGCCTGGCAACCAAAGCCTTGCCTCCTGCTACTTCATTTTGTCCCCAGTGGGGGCAAGGCTGAGTGGAAAGAACTACCAGGAGGCAGTCCCTAAAGGGCTCTGGGAGCCCTGATCCACATATCCCTATAAGTCTATCAACTCCAACCTGACCCACAGCCATAAAGACCACCTCAGTAGGCCATGATAGCTCCCTATGCTCCTACTTCAACACCTGGTATTCCACCTCCAATAGGAGAAAGCGCCTGAGCATCCCGTGTTTCCTTGAGCTCTGGGAGACACCTCACAAAAAAGCCTGGGGTGCAGAGTATTGGAAGCCCCTCTTTTCCTCCCCTAAACACCCTAATTAACCTCTGTACTCCTGCATTCCCACCTGTTAAAAAGAATGAGTAATAGTGTGGCACCTCAAACACAGATAAATGCCCCCCTTCCCCCAAGCCTGTCCCAGCAAACTCTCACCCATCTCAATGAATGACACTAGAAGCCCACACCATGACTCATATCCCTCACATCTACATCTAGTTCATCCCCAATCCATCACCACCGCCAGCATCAAACACCACTATCACTCACCTCGCATCAGCCTTCTATGGGCCCCCCACATCCACTAACACCCTCCATTATATCCTCCTCCATTCAGCCACTGAGGGTTTTTCTGGGCACAAACCAAGTCCTGTAACTTCCTTTTCGCCCCTCAGTGGTTTACATTCCAGACCCACAAGTAGATGCAGCAAGGGGGCTAAGCACATCAGCCCCACAGCCATGAAAGATCCATGTCACTATCCTCTGGTCCCACACTAATGCTGGCTCATGGTAGGCTCCCAACCTTGATGTGTTTGTTGCTGCAGTCCCTCAGCAATGGGTTGGGCAGGCTAGTGCTGTGTCTCCTCCAGCTATGGTAGACGCTGAGCACGACCTCTGCCAGGCCTGGCGGCCACCTCAGCAGGAACTTGTTGCCCATGCCCTTCAAGTAGCGCATCATCAGCTCCAGGATGCCCCCGTTGGTCAGGTTTTCCAGCAAGAATTTGTGCACGTCCTGCTTCTCTGCCCAGGGAGGGAGAACAATTTGACCTAGGTGAAGGCAACCTCCCATTCCTGGTCACCTGTTCTTTTTGGAAGAGGAGACTCTGTGTCTTCCCTCCACCACTCAATCCAGGCAAGCACTGCAGTGCTAACGTTGGTCATGCTGCCAGGATTCAGTACCTGGCTCTAACCCTTACTGCCAGTGAACAAGCCTCTTGAGATTATCATGTCTACAGTGGGTATCAAAAGGGCTGACTCTATGTGCTGCCACGTGCACTGAATGAGATCATGCCCACAAAATACAAAGCACAGTGTCTGATGCACAAGGCACACCAGGCCCTTGTGGTCATATACATTCAACTTGCAAAGCCGAGCCTCTGAATTCAGCCTTAAACACACAGCCTTCAGGTCACACAGCAAGTATAAGCCCGTCCATCTCATCAGACCTCCCAGCTGAATACAGGGCTCAGGCCCAAGGCAAATGCAGGCAGCTTCTTGACCAAAATTTTAAAAATACACTAGAACCTTTGTTCCAAAGCAAAACCCAGGCAGGTCATATGATAATAGGATGAATTATTCCAAACAGTGATTGATCACATTGCTGATTCCTACCAGATTCCATGAATGTGGCCGAGTCAAATGATAGTCGATGAGGCCCCATGCTCAAAAAGCCTTCCAATTTGGCTTCAGATTGTACTTCATAGTTATTAAAGGGATCATCTTCCTCCTCAGGGTCCAGCTTTCTTAACCTGCATGGAATATACCGAAGTCAAAAAAGCCATACCACATGTTCTTTTGTGTATGTGTGGAACTGGGGATTAAATCCAGGGGTTCGCACATGTTAGGCAAGCCCTCTACCACTGAGCTAATCCCTAGCCCTCTTTATTTTTTGAGACAGTCTCGATAAGTTGCCCAGAGTGGTCTCAAACTTGTCATCCTCCTGCCTTAGCCTCCCACCATGGTGGTGTGCACCACCATGCCTGGCCACACCATCTATATGGATACAAGCCATCTGAATCTTCCCCAGTAGAGAAACAAAATCTAAGTCAGGATGAAGGAGATGAAAACAGGTGGATGAAAGGATCCAGAGCCCAGGCCTCTGAAAGGCTCTGCCTCTCTCCAGGGCTTCATGAGCTAGCATCTGGTCTGTACCATCACTCATTTCCATCTCATTCCCTAAGTGCAGCAGATCCTGCTTGCAGGAAGTTTATCTTCTAATGGAAAGACAGACAATAAGCAGGTATACAAACACAACCCAATGAAGGACCAGTTGCAACAAAATGCTTGAAACAGGGCCCTGCCTTAAGAGAGTAGAATCAGAGGGGTGTTCCTCAGGTTGGCATCAGAGAAGAAGGGCTGGCTGCGCAAAAAAGCCAAACAAGCAAAAGCAAAAAAGCAGAAGCCAGAAGAGTACCACACATGTTCCAGGACCTCAGGGGAGCCCAGCAACCATATAGAAAGTGGGTGGAGGGTGACAGTGTGAAGGATTCATCAGGACTCTCTGAGGTTAGTCTCTATGGTTCCTCACAAAATATCAGTCCTGGTCCAGCCACTGGACAGGGGAGACCTCTCCTAGCAGTACCATTGTTTCAAGCTCCTCCCAAGTTTGACCATCCTTGTAGATTTTCCTCCACTCAGCAACACAAACACTCAGGCACTTGTAAATTCCTTCACTTTCTTGCACATACTCTCCCGGAAGATTCCATTAGGCAAGTTATCACACTGTTCTTGCCTGAGCATTTGAAGAAGCAACTTCATAGGAAACCAAATAAAATAAAGGAGAAACCATTCTAGACAAAGGGAATTAGGAGACAATACCTTAGGATAGGACAGCATGGCTAAGGGAAAGATGGGGTCACTCAACCAAAGTACAGCCCTATGGCTCTCCCAAGAGGGAACCCTCTCCTAGTACCAAGCCTGAGTGGAATTTATCAGAAGGCATGCTATCCTCACCTTGGTCCTGTATCAACTGCATACTAAGAATAACCTTTGTTCTAAGCATTTAACCTTTACTACAAAAGGGTAAATAATTAGGAATCCTGCTGTAAAACAAATTTATAATTCTCCTAAAGCTTCTGGCTCCTGCTCCAAACTATGACATAGTCAACACTGAAATAAACTGTCATAGGACAAGATGAGAGCTGAAGACTACTGGCTGCCATGAAGTGAGGAGTTTCTGGCACACACTTCCACCATGATGTGCTGCCTTGTCACAGGCCCAAAGGTAACGGGGCCAAGAAACCATAGACTGAAACATCTGAAAACTTAATCCAAAATAATCTCTCTTTTTTCTCTCTCTTGAGATAGTCTCACTAAATTACCTAGGTGGGCCTCAAATTTGTGATCCTCCTGCCTCAGCCTCCCAAGTAGCTGGGATTACAGGTATGTACCCAAGCCTGGCAAATTCTTTCTCTTTTTAAGCTGATCTTCTCAAGTATTTTGTCACTACAATGGAAAGCTAACAAAAGTTTGTTGCCTCTAGCTCCATGAGTCATGCATCTTCTGAGGATCCAAGAGGTACCTGGTCCCCAAAAGATGAACAAGTAACAGCTCCAGCCTTCAGAAAGTTCAGAAGCAGGGAGAGGTAAGAAAAACACAAGATTCCAATCCACTGAGATCTGTACTTCAGATACTTGCACAGGTGTTAGGTGAAAACAAAGGAGCTGCCTAGAGGAGAGGATGGTAATGGAATGAGAAAAGCTACTGGAGAAATAGGCTGTCAATCTGTAGACTGGCTTATTTTGGCAAATCAGAAAAAGTGTGCACAATACCTGGATGGCAAGAACTTCACCAGAAGCTCCTGGAAGTCCACTTTCTCTTCTTTTTTACACTTGGTGTTTCGAACACGAGCAGACCTCCGTTTTGCTGTCTCTCCATATTCTTCTGAAATCTTCTTCCGCTTTACCCCTTTCTTGGACTTATCTCCCCCAGAAACATCACCTTAAAAAAAGAGTATGAATTAAAATCTTACAAGGGGGCAGGGATGAAAAAATGCACCACACAGACATGTCAGTCCTCTTTTATAACTACCAGCACGGAATCTTTTTTAACATTCAAGAAATCTTTCTTCAGTAACACAGTCCTAAGTAAAATTAAGTTTAAACCTCTTTTTTTTTTTGGTACTGGGGAGTGAACTCGGGTCCTTCCACTTGTGAGGCAGGCAACAGAATCACTGATCTAAATTCCCAGCCCAAGTTTAAACCTCTTAATTCTCATGCCCTTCTTCAGTCGACAAACCCTTGTGGCAGGTCTCCAAACACCCTATTTCCCATACTTGTTGACTCCAACAGCCTCTGGAAATCAATGTGCCTGGAAGGGTGGAGCCAGTGTCTTTGACCCTATCCACACAATACAAAAAGAGCAAGGTAACTATTACCTAGAAAGCAGAGAAATGTTATGCATGATTTAAAAAGTTAGAAATAACCATGTATGTGTTGATTCAAAAATTTGTTTGTCTGATACTTTTTCTTTTTGGTATCGGGGATCAAACTCAGGCTTGGCACCACTGAGCTAAATCCCTGGCCCATCTGATACTCTTTCTGGCAGTTTTAGATATCAGGTTTTTTTACAACTCTAATGATAATAAAAAGCAGTACAGGGGATTTAGCTCAGTGGTTCTGGCGCCTGCCTTACAAGCGCAAGGTCCCGAGTTCGATCCCTGGTACCAAAAAAAGAAAAGAAAAAGAAACTTTGGGGCCAGGGATTTAGCTTAGTGCTTTCGTCACCTGCTGCGCAAGCACAAGGACCCGAGTTCAATCCCCGGTACCAAAAAGAAAAGCAATACAACAGTACAAAACTGTACTACCACACCTGGTGGTGACTTTACTTACATTTTTTGAAGTCAAAGAACTCAGAATGCACACAGGCAGCAAGAGGGACCTGCCAGCACCCATATCACAAGAGGGAGACTTTTATGCCATGACTGAGCAGCCAGCCTGGGAGTGGGGGGATCAATAAGCAAGGAGCTACATTCTTGGGTACCTCAGTGCTGAAGCACTGGTTCTGCAGGCAAGCTGACAGGCTCCTCTACAGAGCTAGCTGCTCCCACTTTCACTTAGGCCATAAGGATGAGCGCAACTCATCTCCCTGGAAAAGCACTTCTTGTCCTACTGAGCTCATCAACTGGGGTCAACTCCAAAAGGGCTGCTCACCCATAGCAGCACCCGTGTCCAGCAGGCCAGGACTATGTAGTGGGAAGCTGGTTGTAGCCACAGGGGCATAGGGAAGCACAGGCTCAGCCACAGTTATGGCAGGGTTGGCATTGACGGGGCTTGGCTGGATCACACTGACAGGCATCACCACCATGGAGGACGCTGGCAGCTGGTTTGGGTCCTGGTACTCAGACAGGTCAATCCTCTTGCCAAGGCTGGGCCGTGGGGGCTCGCAGGTGGTGAGGTGGTTGTACATGGCTAGCAAGCTCTCTCCAAGGCACTTCCACCTGCAAAGAGCCACCACACCTGGTCAGCACTCTGTCATAGGGTCCAACTGGCCTGTGGAGAGGCAGCAGAATGGTTCCCAGCTGCAACCTCCATGGGGGTGGGGAAGGTAGACAGCATTTTGTCATTGTTGTAACCTACAAAACTTGACCTCTGAAGATGGAGCAGCTTGAGCCAGAGCAGGAGCAGGGGCCTGAAATCCTCCTGCTCTCACCCCAGCAGAAGTCTCTAATGTTGTATTTCATTAACATGATGACCCTACAAGAAAGACATGCTGCTCTCCTCATTTTTAGAAAATAGCATGTAACGTTCCCAGGGTCACCCAACTAATAACAATGGGAGTGCCAGAGCTGGCCGCAGGTGTATCTGATTTAGGAGAGAAGCTCCAGACCACTGTGTGACAATACCTCTGTGTGTGTGCATGAGGGGAGGTAATACAATGCTGATATCAAGGCACACTAAATTTTTTTTAATTTTTAGAGGTCAAGTAGTACCCTCAAAATCATATAACTAATAAAAGGGCATCTGATCCCCAAAAAATTAAGTAAATAAAGTTTTTTCAATTTTTATTTTTTCTTGGTATGTTTGTAATATACAATGACCATATTCCTCGTGGGGAATTGGTACTTGTACATAATATATCTCAGTTATTTTTGGTTTTGTTTTTTTGGTACCGGGGATAGAACTCAGGTCCTTGGGGTTGCAAGGCAGGCAGCGGAACCACTGAGCTACATCCTCGGCCCCATCTCAGTTATTTTTGCATCCCCTCCCTGTGCCCTCCTTCCATCTCTTGGCCCCTTTCCCACTTGCAAAAGAACTCTCTATTTTCTATTACTGTATCTACCTTTTGTTTTGCTCTCTACTCATAAAAGAGAAACCACGTGGTAATTAATCTTATGTGTCTGATTTATTTCACTTAACATTATGGTCTAGAGATGCATCCATTTTCCTACAACTGACAAGTTTATCCCTCTTTAGGCAGAGTAGTACTCCATTATGTATTAATATCATATTTTTCCTTATCCATTCATCTGTTGGTAAATATACAGGCAGCTTTCAAGATTTAACTATTATGAATTGTGCCGCTATAAACATGGGTATGCATGTATCACTGTAATATGAAGTCTTTAACTCTTTCAAGAAGATACCTAGAAAGGGAATACCTAGGTAAATTTCTAGTTTTAATGTTTTGAAGAATCTCCATACTGATTTCCATAGTGGTTGTTTACATTTCCACCAACAATGGAGAAGAAGGGTTCCTTTCCCCATTCCCACTAGTATTTGTTATTGTTTGATTTCTTGATGATAGGCATTCTTAATTTGCATTTCTCTAATGGCCAGAGATGTTAAACATTTTTTTACATATTCATTGGCCATTTGTACTTCTGAGAAGTGTCTGTTCACGTCAGCTGACCACTTTTTGATAGGGTCCTGTATTTTGGGTGGTCTAATTTTTTTTGAGTTCTTTATATATTCTAGATATTGGTCCTCTGTCCAAGGAATAGCTAGCAAAATATTTTTCCTAAGAGGTTGTCTCTTCACTTTGTTTATTTTGGTTGTTTGAGACAAAGTCTTGCTATGTAGTTCAGGCTGGCCTCAAACTCACAGCGATCCTACTGCCTCAGGCTCCCAAGTGCTGAGATTACAGGTATGTACCACCACACCTGGCCTCTTCAATCTGTTGGTTGTTTTCTTCGTGGAAGAAGCTTTTTTAATTTGATATGATTCTATTTGTTGATTTTTAACGTTATTTCTTGTGCAACTGGGGTTCTGTTCAGAAAGTTCTTGCCTGTGTCTATGTCTCCAAGAGTTCTACCTATTTTATCTTCTAGCAGATTGTTTCTGTTTTAACATTTAGATCTTTGACCCATTTTGATTTTAGTTTAGTACATGGTGAGATATATAGGTCTAGATTCAGTCTTCTGCATGTGAACAGCCAGTTTTCCCAGCATCATTAATTAAACAGGGTATCTTCCTCCAGTATATGTTTCTGGCCTCTTTGTCAAAGATCAGATAGCTAAATGTCAAGGGACAATAAATTTATTAATTTTTTTAATGGTAGCAAAGTTTATTTGAAAAAGTAAAAGTGAAGAGTAAGGAGAAACTGGCTCTGCAAGGCAAACTTGGGCCAAGTAAAAGAGGAAAAAACAAGATAAAAGTACACCCTGGAGGACGAAGAGCTGGGCCCTTGTGAGGAAAGCCATGATAACAAGCTCTTCATGGCATCTGTGTCCTTTTATGTCATCCAAATCTCTAGGAAATCCACAATAATTTTTATATACAGGTACTGAGAGGCATAAGATACACTAAATTTAAAGATTTAAGATTCATGCCAGGCATGGTGGTGCACACCTGTATCCCAGCACTTGGGAGTCTGAGGCAGGAGGATTGCTGCAAGTTCCACCCTAGCTTGAGCTATATAGTGAATTTAAGACAGTTTGGACAAGACCTGTCTCAACAAACAAAAAAAGATTCAGTATCAGAAATTTTAAAGTGGAAATTAAATGCCAAAGCTAAATTACTCCAACTCCAGTGGCCCACCACCACATCACAAGGTATCTCATATAGTCTTAAGAGAAAGCACAAGGGCCGGGGATTTAGCTCAGTGGCACCATGCCTGCCAAGCACAAGGAACCTGAGTTAGATTTCCAGTACTGTGGGAAACAAAAGAGAAAGCACAGATTTGACACCCACTGAAGTCCACACCTAGGACCAACAACACTAGGCTTCCCAGTATCCTTCTGGCACATGCTTGGCAAACCTCAGGTTTTTTTTCTCTTTTGTTTAGAGCAGACTGTAAAGATGCCTTATAGGAACGTGGCAGGTGGCTGGGGTCAACAATGGCAAGAGCGAGAATGATGCAGTCTAGGCAAGCCTGAGGAAGAGCTGAAGCTTCTTAGTTGCCCCTCAACAAATAGTACATGTCTCCTGCCTTCTGCCACAGTGTGCCCAGTCCCCTTCCGTGCCACCAGCCCAGAGGGAGGCCTGGGGTTTCTCCCTCCTGGGAAGGGCAGTGTCCCACATCAGGGCCAACCAGTCAACCTAGCATTTCCAGAGTTGTGGGGCAACGTACGTGAAGAAGGGGATAGGCTGCACCAGTTTCAGGTCTGGCTCCTTCTCCTGCACAAGTAGCGCCTGCCTCTTCTTTCGCAGTCCCAGGGCCTCATCTACAATGGCTTGTGTCTCAGCTGCACTCACTGACACATCATGAATCGACATGTCACTGGAAATGTTTAAGACAGAGAAAAAACACAAGGTCGTAAACTAGAGCCAAGGCTGAAATTACAGATAGGGATGTACTTAAGTTAATACCGTTTAATATGTACTGATTCTTCCTGCATATAAAATAACCACTTGGGTCTGGCTTCAAATGGGCAGTAATTAGCATTCTTAATATCCACATACATTGGAAATGACTAACACCCATGGCTCCTTCCAAACGTACAACTGGGCAGAGAAAGGATTTTCAGATGCATTAACAATATCACTAAAAAGCCACAGAAAATAAAATCATGCTCTCATTTATAGAAAGTTTTAAAAGAATTTATCCCATACTGCCCACCCCAACAAAAAGTCACTAGATAAACCAAGCTTACCAAAATCAATAGTGTTCCCCCAAAATAAAAAGGTTAGAGGCTTTGAGGCCTCAGATCCCTCACCCCCACAGTCATACTCTGCCTGAGGTGACACCTGGCCCTCCTGCTCAGGCTGTCCTGATGCCTTCCAGCCAGGATACCCCACATAGCCACTCTTTTAGGGACTAAAATATCTAATGTGTCTGTCATCTCCTCCAAGTTTAGTTCTCTCAGGGCAGATGTAAACACAGACACAAACTCTGGGGGACAGACACTGAGATAAACAACTACTAAGCCCCAACAGGTGAGTTCCAGGAGCCAAGGAACACCAGAGGGCAAGAGGAGTTGGCTTGGCTGGGGGCTGAGGAGGGCAACTAGAGCTCAGAAAGCTACAGAGGCAACACCTAGGAGTGGGAAAGTGCAGGAGCGGCAATGGCAAGACAGGTGAAAGGCTGGGAAGATGGCAGAACAGATTAGTATACAGCGGGAGCCCAGGTGAGGAGACAGGATAGTGCACATGGAGCCAGTCCAGGAATCCACCAATGTCAGGGGACACCTCTAACAAAAGGAGCCTGGGAAGGGAAAGTAGGAGGTAAGAACAGAGAACCATGGGACCAAGTTACAAATGACCTCTTGAGCAATGCAGGTGGGTGTGGGATTTGTTCTGGAGGCAAGGCAGGAACAACCCAAGATTTTGGAACACTGAGCTTTGACAGTACTGGAAACAAAACTTCGCAAAGGGAAAGGAAGCAAGGTGAGCAGCACCTTGTCAAAGTAGGTAGTCACAAGCACCTAGAGAAGAGCTAGCAAACACTAAGAGCTGGTAGGGCAGTAAGAAAAGAGCAACGATTTGTTCTCAGCTTCAGGAGGAATTGCTGATATCAGGCATACTTGAGAGATAAACAAGGCAGGTCAAAGTATGACCTTGATGAGGAACAGGCCAGATGACAAAGACCTGCAGTTCAGAGGCTCCAAATGCGAGGAGGTCAGAACTTGAGAGAAGAGAAGAATCAGGTGCACTTTGACATTCGCCAATCACGTATGAACAGGCAGAATATTTACCATTTGAGAAACATCACGAGTGAGTCCTTCTGGAGACAAGGCTGCTCCTCAAAGATCTTCTCCTTGAGAACCAGCCCTTTGCTGTACCGGCAATCCTTCTCCAATGCTTTGCAGATGAAGTACAGACATGCTGGCAGTAAAACAAACAGTTTAGACCTTCTAAGACTGCACTCAGAAGCTCTTGTCTTGCCAGTTAACATTTAAAAAGTGTTCCCACTATAGAATCAGAAATGCATGATAATAACAATAATAATAGGATATCACTTTAACCAATTCAATCAGGAAAGATTTCTGAGACTGTGATAACCAAAGTAGATAAGGTACTACACAGTGAACAAACCCAAACACTGCCAGCAGATAATAAACTTTATAACCTTTTTACAGGCCCTCAAACCAGCAAACTCACTTACAGGAATTGCAGCAAAAATCTACAGGGCTCACAGCTATCAGCTACTGCCTAACTGGAAAACAACCTTCAAAAAAAATCTGGTTAGTACTCTGTTCTACCATGGAGGCGTGGTTAAGTGAAATTTGGTGAATCCACACACTGGGTTGTCAAGTAGGGGGTCACTGACCAGAGAGAGGAGGCCAAAATATAGCAATGGGCAGAGGGAGGGGACAAAACAAGTGAATTCACATGTACATATTTAACTACCTTCTTTTATTGTTTACTGTATTTTCCAATTTTTCTTCTTTTTTCTCTTTTTAAAAACTGGTCTTACAATTATTGCCTACAATTTAAGACATATACATCATTCATGTTAATGTAATACAGAGTCTTCTCAAGCTGTTGATCTGGAAAACCTGAGCAAATTCTGGCTCCACCAGGAGTGAAAACAGTAACAGGAAAACTAATGCACAAATAAAAATGGGATGGTGCAGGCTCAGGAAACTATAATGTGAGTTATAAAAGCCTTTAACATTTACAGGTAGGGGGCCGGGGATTTAGCTCAGTGGGGCCGCACCTGCCTTGAAAGCGAAAGGTTCTGAGTTTGATCCCCTGTACCAAAATAACAATAGCAAACATTTCTAAGTAGGAGCAGCCCATGGTAAACAGTATCACAGTGGTCTCCAGAAACTGTGCTGCCAGGTCTCACCAGAGAACACATTGGGAAATGGCACAGTGCAAGGAGTACCCACTCCAGTCTGCCTAGGCACTGGGACTACCATCGTCCCCTGCTATACTTCTCAATTTGAACATAGCTAATTGCAAGTCACTCCTACCAAAAATAAGCAGAAAAAGAAGGAACAGGGGATTAGGAGCAAAAGAAGGAGAAATAAAGTGGAGATCTGGGCATAGAAGCCCTGGGAAAGAAGAAAGTGATAAACTCCTGGCACACCATATTTTAGGAGCTGGGAGGCCTGCACACAATGTTCAGCAGGAGCCACACCCCCAAGGCATGAAAAGGCTGTGCAACCTGTGCATAGGAACAGGTCTGCACAGTCCCAGCATGGGTCACAGCAACAGAGCTGCTTAGTAGACAGCAAATGGTGCCTGCAAATAGGCAAATTGGGACATGCTTTCTCCTTGACCACAGTAGGACAATTGTGCTGGGACTCAGGTGGAAATGAAGAACATATTATTAGATTTAAAAATAATAATAATAATCCTCATTATAAAGCTGCAAAGCACTTGGCTGAATTGTATTTGTTCTAGTGTTTTGTGGAAGGTAGATGTGTGGGCAATGAAATTAGGTATTTAGCTAAGGAGATTCCTAAGCAAAGTGTTATGAAATTGGATATTTAGCTAGGGAGATTTCTAAGCAAAATATGTCATGGTTTCTCCTGACTGCTTTTAGTCAGCCCTGTATATACACAAGTTCTGCACTGGCAGATTCAACCAACCACAGACTGAAAATATTTGGGAAAAAAATTGTATCTAGGGCCAGGGATTTAGTTCAGTGGTTCCACCGCCTGCCTCTCAAGCACAACGACCCGAGTTTGATCCCCAGTACCAAAAAAAAAAAAAATTGTGTCTATACTGAATATGTAGTTTTCTTGCCCTTATTCCCTAAAAATTATACTCTAACAACAATTTATTTATTTTTAAATTGTGTTTGGTATTGTAAATAATCTAGAGAAGCCAGGTGTGGTGGCACACACCTGTATTCTAGCACTTAGGAGGCTGAGGCAGGAAAATCACCCTGAGCTACATAGTGAGTTCAAGGCCAGCCTGAACTAATAGTGAGACCTTGTCTCAAGAAAAAAAAAATCTAGAGATGATTTAAAGACAAAACAAAACAAAAAATGTAAAAGTAAAAGAGGAATTAGAATGGATTTAAAGTAGAAGAGAGATTACCAAGGACTTGAGAAGGGTGCCAGGGGAGACTTTGGAAGTTTCTTTATTTCACCTATTTGGAAGGAAGTGTCTAGCCTATGTCTGTCCCATGGAAGCACATAACTTATCTGGTAACAACAGATCCACAGATGGAGAGGAATTTTGCTTCAGGATTAATTACATCTTTAGTCTCACCCATATATGAGTTAGATGTTTAGAGAAGACTTTGACACTAGAGTTGTTGCTAAGATGAGCTTTAGGGGATGCTAGAATAGAATGAGTGTATTTTGCATATGAGAAGGACCTGAATCTTGGGAGAACTAGGGGCAGAATACTATAGACTGGATGTGTCTCTGTAAAGTTTTTATGTTGAAGCTCTAATCCTTAATGTGATGATATCTGAAGGTAGGGCCCTTGGCAAAGTAATTAGACTTAGATAAAATCTACAGCATACTCTCACTATGTGTATCAGAGAGGTGAGGACACAACAAGAATGTGGCCCTCTGGAAATCAAGGAGAGGGCTGAGGCCAGACACCAAATCTGCTAGTACCTTGATCTTAGACTTCCCAGCCTCCAGAACTATGAGAAATAAGTTTCATTACTTAAGGTATTCAGTCTATGGTATTTTGCTATACAGCCCAAACTGACTAAGACACAGAAGATGGGATAATGCAGGGATAAAATGAGATAGGCAAAGGGGAAACCCGTTCTCAGTTACATGCTTACTACTACAAAGTATCTGATAAATCAAGAAAGACAAGTAGAATAAAGCAAAGATGTAGAAACATTTCCATTCTCTCTGATGGACTGGCTCAACGCCTGTCTGTTTCTTCTTCTTTTTTTTTGGAACTGGGGATTCAATTTAGGACCTTACGCTTGTAAGGCAGGCACGGCGCCACTAAGCTAAATCCCCAGCCCTTCAAAGCCTCTTAATGTCAACTTTTGCTCCCAGCTTACACAAGCCACTCTCCCTCCTTTATCCCAAAAAGCACAGGCAAATGAAGAAAATATCAACTCTAACTTACTTGTATAATCACTGAGGGTGTACAGGACAGTGATGAGGTTGTCCAAGCAGGGCCAGTGGTCAGGATTGCACTGCAGCCCTTCCTCAAAGGCATGGCGAGCCAGGGGGAGCCGGATTAGCCTCAGGGCCACATGTCCAATTTTATACCAAAGGTTGACATCCGTGGAGTCCAGCATCACTGCCTGGAAGCAGCACAAGCAGAGGGTGTGCACATACACAAACACACAAACACACACACACACGCACACACACGCACACACAGACACATCAGTTGGAGCTCTTGCTGATCAGACACCCATGGGGACTGGAAGGGCACAACATGGGCCTAGCCACTCTAACTCAGAGAAATGCCAAATTGGCATAACTGCCTTATAACTAACAAGGTCAACTCATCTTTTCTACAAGCAGACATTTCCAATACTCAGAGAAATGACACATAAAAAGTTACATAAACCAATTTATTTGGCTCAGAACACCTTCTTGATATACTGTCAATATAAACATTTGTATATCTAATAAGTAAAAGAAGTGAAAGGAGTAGAATGAAGAGAAAATATGGAATCTTAGTGTAACTTTAGAAAGGGTATATGCTTCTAGGAGACTTTAGTTCACATCCCTGCTCCAACACTGACTAGAGCAATGATCTTGAACCTCTGTTCTCTCGTCATAACATAAGAATGAAGATATTTTCCTTGCAAAGTGGTATAAGTATCCATAGAAAGCAATTATCACAGTGTCTGACACATTAGAGATGCCCACAGAGACAGTGATGGTAATACAGAAATTATGGCAGCACTATTATGACTGATCCAAGAAGTTAGGCTCTGTCTGCACACTCGTATGCATACTAACTCACTTAATTTTCACAACTATCCTTTCTTGGGCTAGGGATTTAGCTCAGTGGTTCCGCCACCTGCCGGGCACAGACCCAAGTTCAATCCCCAGGACCCAAGTTCAATCCCCAGTACCAAAAAAAAAACCCAACAACTATCCTTTCTTATTATTCCCACTACAGTGATGTAGACCTGGAGGTGCCCACGGTCACAAGGCACGGGGTGGGAGAAAAAGAATTCACACGCAGGCGTCTGCACTCCTGCCCCTGCCCCATCCCTGATCTCCAGGCCTGTTTCCTCACTGTCACCCACCGGCGAGGGCCTCAGGCCCTACAACTTGGTGACCACTGATATAAACTTTTCTGTTTAGCTGCCAAGACCACAACCCTATTCCCCCAACCAAGAATTTTCAAAATTATGAGGGAGCTGAGCAACGACCAAAACCCTACCTCCAGGTAGAACTCCATGGCTGTGTCCAGATCCTCTCGCTGAGCTGCCAGCTGGGCCAGGTTCTTATATGTGGAATATTTCAGTATCAGTCCAGGGTGTTTCAATCCCTCTTTCTCATCACCAGATGAAACTGCCTGTGAGCAAATCAAATAGGAGCAGAAGTGATACCTAGGCCCTAAAACCTCAGGAAGCGGTCAGCAGAATACCTGCTTTCCAGGCTAGCCTTTGCCATGAGCCCTTCAGCCACTCCAGTGGCAGCCTCCAAGGGAAAATTGAAGCATGCATATGTCCTTAGAAGACCCCTCCAGCAATAATCTCACAGAAAAGAAAGGCTAGACCACCACAGGTATTTTGCAGGAGTATGAGCATCAATAGTGACCACAAGAATCCTCCCAACCAACCATTACCAGCACACTTTCAGGCTCAGGCATGGATAGTGACATTTATAGCATCGGCAAGGCAGCCCAGCCAGAAGCTCCCTGCTGCAGGACTGAAGACAGAGGACAAAGTGTGAGGAGTCTTTCTGGAGGCAGCTAGTAGGTCTGGAGCTTCATTCCAGAGACCCCTGAGATTAGGAGTCAAGGGGCTGAGTTCCCAACTCTATAATTCCTCACAAAACCATACAAAAATTACTTTAACATCTCAGTGACCTCTGAAATAGGACAATAATTCCTAACATGAAATCAAAAGTAAACATAAGATGAAACAGCATAAGGATTATAAACATTATTACAGAAAGCTATAGTTTCTAGGGCCGGGGATTTAGCTCAGTGGTGCTGTGCCTGTCTTACAAGCACAAGGTCCTGAGTTTGATCCCCAGTACCAAAAAAAAAAAAAGAAAGTTACAGCTTCCATGACCCACTCCACCATGGGCTGACAGGGAAGACCCACTCCTGAAACATTCCCAGCACCCGGCTCAATATATATGGAATAAGTTCTTTTTTCCCCCTCTGGGCCCTCACTCACTTCCTACCAAAGAGTGTATGGCAGATAACAATTCCCATGCCTCTAATTCTAACACATTATAACCACCAACCAAGAATCTTGACAAGCTATATAATTGGGAAGAGAAAAAAATACTTTGAGTGAAAGGATAGGCACTTTCTGCAGACAATCAGAATTCAGATTCTGCCTTATGGGAGACAGAAAACATCCAGGGATGGGGCTTGAGACATAAACCTGTAGGGCTGTAGGGTACTGTGCTCAAGTGAAATATTGTGTAGACCAAAAGAATGCCCACGTAGCCTGTTTGCTTCCTTAATGCACATTGTCTGTGTTTGGGCAGCTAAACACAAGTTTTTCCTCCTAATGAAATATATACCTTCCTAAGTCAGTTTCAGGTTGAGACCAACTTCCAAACCTATGACATGGCCAACTTAAGGCCTAATATCCTCACTACTAGCCTGGTCTCCACACTGGGACCACCTCCTGCCCTGCCTGTCCTTCTGCTGTTGCCAGTGTCCCCAACCTTTTTCTCTCTGTTCAAAGGTTTTCACCATTTGGGCACAATGGTATGCCTATAGTTCCAACTACTCAAGGACTGAGACAGGAGGATCACTTGAGCTCAGGAATTCAAGACCACCCTGGGTGGGAAACACAAGTTCCTGCTGAATGGAAGGAAAGGGGAGAAGAAAGAGAAGGAAGGAGGGGAGAGGAGGAGAGGGAAAGGGGAGGAAAGAAAAAAAGGAAGGAAGGAAGAAAGGAAGGAAGGAAAGGAAGGAGGGAGGGAAGGAGGGAGGGAAGGAGGGAAGGAAGGAGGGAGGGAGGTGGAGGAGGGTGGGGAGAGGGAAGGGAGAGAGAGAAAGTAAAGGAAAAGAAAAGAATAAAGAAAAGACAAGACCATCACATTCTTACACAGACTCACTGAATTCATGGTCTGTTACTCAAACAGCATTTGCCAAAATGTACTGCCAACAGGACCTTTAGGTATTAGAAAACAATAGGCTCCAGTCCTGGCTCTAGTAAGCATGGATTCACTTATAAGCACAGATTTGAGCCATCAAGCCCTCACTAAGCCTCAGTTCTCAAATCTGTAAAATAGGAACTCCCCTACCTACTAGGCAGAGTGGCTGTGAAGATTAAGTAACAGGCACTTACTTAGAACTTACTTGCCTTGTATCTAGATGCCCTCCCCCAAAGCCTTATACAGCCATGGGTGGGGCTATTCTAAGGTGGCTGGATCTAGGGTTGGTGATGCTGGGATCAAGGATGTGATGCTAGGATTAAGGCTACCCTAAAGGTGGGTAGCCTAGATAAAATATAAGAGACAGAGAGTTACTTGTCATTGCTTGTTGCTTGCCACCTTCTGCCTGCCTGTTCTTCAATGCCCCTTTGCCGTGCCACCCTGCCTTGCAGCCAGCCAACTGTGAACTGAAACCTCTCTACAAACTGTGGGCTATAATAAACCTTTCCTCCTATAACTTTGGGTGTTGGGTTTTTTGTCTCAGCAAAGAAAAAAGTAACTAAGACACTTACTACGAATCCAGAACTGCTCTTCGCGCTTCACTGAATTCACTCAATCCTCACAAGACCCCAAAAGGCAGATACAGGTAGGGAAAATGACAGGCACAGAGGTCTCCAAGGTCACCCAGCCAAGAAATGAGAGTCTGAGGTAAGAGAGCCCTCCTGCTTCCCACCACGGCACACTGCCTGGTCCGCCGCTGCCTCACCTCCCGCAGCAGGCGCGCCTCCAGAAGCTCATGATAGGCTTTGGCAGACTCCTCAAACCGATCATGTTTCTGCAGATCCAGGGCCTTGTGGTATAAGGCAAAAGCCTCTGCTTCCTGCAAACCAAGACAGGAGACATTTTCACACAACACTAAGGTTTGTCTTTTTCAAACCAAAAATGTACATGTGGGGAGCTATAGTCATGACCGTGTTAATTAGCAAAAGCCGCACCCTCTACAGTTGAGACAACTCTAACTCTCCAATCTGCCAGAAGCTAATCACTGGGAGAAGAGCCCCTCTCCAAACACTCTAAGAAGACACAAGTGATATAGGCATGAATAGTGCAAGCTACAGCGAAAACCACACGGAGAGCCACATAGACTCAGACCATGCCAAAGTATGAGCCCAGTGACCCATTTTGGGTGAAACCAGAAAAGTAGCCACACAGGCTACAGAAACCCAGAGAAGCTGAGTGTGTGCCACTGTATTAAATACATATTTGGTCTTTGTCCATGGTTCCTGAGGTGGAGCTTCGAAAACCCTTAGAGTTTCCTAAGTGATGGGGTATGTTAAGGTTTAAATATGAAGTGTCTCCCAAAGACTCATGTATGGAGGGCTTGATCCCCAATGCAACAACATTCCAAGGTGGGCCCTAGAAACATGACTGGACCGAGGGTACTAGCCTCATCAATGGATTAGCCACTGATGAGTTCACAGCTGAGTGGGCTATTCGGAGGTGGGGTCAGTTGGAGGAAGTAAGTTACTGGGCTATGCCTTTGAAGGGTACATCCTGCCCCAGCCCCTTCCTCTCTCTCTGGCTCTTCTGTTCTCTGTTTCCTGACTGCTATGATATGAGCAGCTTTCCTCTCTCATGTCCTTCTGCCATGATGTTTCTAACCTGGAGTCAGCCAATCGTGGATGAAACCTCTGAAATCATAAGCCAAAACAAACCTTTTCTCCTTTAAGTGTATATGTCGGGTATTTTGTCACAGAAACAAAAAGCTAACAATATCTTTTGTTATTCATAACAAGCAAGCCCCTTTCAAGCAGACCTGAGTTTATGTTAATGAGATTATAGGTGGGGTCCCCTAGATTGCTTCAGGATTGGGCTGGTAGCCAGAAGAATCAACCATGATTAAGGGGTTGGAACTTCCAGTTCTTTCATCCCACCTTCAACCTTCAGAGAGGGGAAAAAGGCTGGAGATTGAGTTGATCACATGATTTAATCTATCATGCCTGTGTAACAGAACTAAAGGATGGGGTCTGGAGAGCTTCCGAGTCGAGAAACAATGCATCAAGGTGCCAGGAGGGCAGTGCACAAGAGAGACCATGGAAACTCTATGCACCAGCCCCTCTACCCCACCCTATGCATCCCTTCCATTTGGCTGGTCCTGGGTTGTGTCCTTTCCAAGAAACTGTTCAATGTAATTCAAGTGCTTTCCTGAGTTCTGTAAGCTATAAGAGCAAATTATTAAACCTAAAGCAGGTAAGAGGTAAGAATCTCTGACTTTATTGCCAGGCCAGCAGAAATATGGGCATCCTGGCACTCAGTCTCTGCAACTGGTATCTGAAGTAAAGACAGTCTAGTGGGACAGAGCCATTGTCCTACTTGTGGAGTCTCACACCAATTCAGGATGGTTAGTGCCAGGATTGACTAAACTGTAAAGCACTCAGTTGGTGTCTTAAGAGTTGAACTTTGGTTGGTGGTGGGCAAAACCACCTCATATATTTGATGTCAGAAGTGCTATGAGTAGAAATAATTTGATATGAACATCATTTCCACTGCTTTCTTTTATTTTTTGTTTTCCTCAGTGCTAGACAATGAACCTAGGGCCTCACACATGCTAAGAATACACTCAATCACTGAGCTACACACCCCACTCTGCACTGTTTTCTACTCTCAGTCTTAACCTTATCATTGCCTGGGGAAGGTGGCAACCGCCTCCAACATTCCCACTCTATCACACTAACACTGTTGTTTGTTTGTTTATTTTTGGTTGTATGAGACAAGGTCTCATTTTTTTCAGACTGACCTTGAACTCACTATGTACCCAAGCTGGGCTCAAACTCCCTCACACAATCCTCCTACTTCAGCATACCAAGTGCTGGGACTACAGGCGTGTGTCACCATGCATTTTTCCCCTAGTACTGGAGATCAGGCCTTATGCATGCTCAATACATACTCTACTACTGAACTACATCCTCAGCTCTTTTTTTAAATTTTTAGACAAGGTCTCATTACATTGCCTAGGTTGGCCTTGAACTTGTGATCCTCCTACCTCAGCCTTCTGAGTAGCTGGGATTACAAGCATACACCACTGTACTTGGCTGACTAGCTTTTTTCTGAGAAGGTTCAGGAACTGTCCTAGTTTCTCCCATAAAAGGGAGCTCTCTTGAAAGGGTCTCAGTACACTGTACAGTGAGAGCAATACACTAGGGAACCTTGAAGGACCATGTACCATAAATAGTCATATCTAGGTATGCCAACACTGACACCTACACAAATAGGCTGAATAGAAAGCTGGCCTCAGCTAGAAAAGTGGGCCTTTCACATACACTCACAGAACATATAAAATTTCTCTTCAGTATGACTGTACCCAAAGTGAAATAGATTTAACAAGAGATGGAAAGCTAGCTATCTTTCAAAATGGAGTTTCACTGGGAGTAGCTCAGGGGTAGAGTACTTGTGTAGCATTATGTTCAATTATCAGCACTGAAAAAAAAAAAACTTTCTCCCTAAAATTCCATTAAAGAGGATGTCTAAAAACATTTAAAATGAGGTTCCATCTACAGAAACAAAAAGCAAGGCCTACTTGTAGAGGAAAATATTATATTATATACCTGAGGGCCTGGGATTTAGCTCAGTGGTTCTGGTGCCTGCTTTGAAAGCACAAGGTCCTGAGTTCAATCCCCAGTACCAAAACAAAACAAAAATACAGGCGTATATTACATACCTGAAGGGCCAGGGATTTAGCTCAGTGGTTCTGCCACCTGCCTCGCAAGCGCAAGGTCCCCGGTACCAAAAACAAAAGGGGGGCGGGGTGCTCACTTCAGCAGTACATATAGTAAAAAAAAAAAAAAGGGATTACATATTACATACCTGAGCCTCCTTTGTCTGGGTTTTATGACTTTTAAAGCTTCCTTCATGATCATCTTCAACTGTAGAGCTGGCATTTAGAGCTGCAATTCGAATCTAGAAATGGGGTTTAAGGTAGACAAGTGTTGTTTTCAGGTGAATACAATTCAGCTCCAACATACAGTCTATTCTACCTTGAGAAGCTATGGAAAATAACCATAGAGGACCACATAGGAAAGAGAGGGGCTAGAATGTGTGTAGGGGGACCATGCCAATCTGCAGAAAACATGTCTTGGTCTCATCACCAGTTCAGACTGGAAGGTTCACTTGAGATTTGGACAGCCCGAAGAAGAAACACAGAACTGTGGACTAAATAAACTGTGGAATAAACATCTTTCTTCAGCTGCCCAGCTGTAGTCCATCTGTTTAGCAGCTCTTGCAGCCCCAGCCACTGTACACTCACAGCAGTCCTTGGCTTCTTAGTCTCCCCGTCTCGCAGTCATCCTCAGCTGCTTAATCCACATTTATATCAAAACACACAAAAGTAGCCATGTGCAGGAATGACCTTGGCATATAAGTTACTTACCAGGCCAGCATCGACCTTGGCTGTATCAGTTATTTACACTGAGACCAACGAGGTGCACCTGCCCCGAAATCTTGCTGACTTGACTTAATGCCCACCAGAAATCACCCCCTCAGCCTGAACCAAAGTACTGCCATCTTGCACTTTCCCATTGCCCTACACTTGGGTACCATCCACTGCAAAAAGAGCAGAGGCTGAGGACATCCCAGCAACAGCTCAACACACTGGAAGGTCAAAGTATTAAAAAGAATAATAATGCCAATAAAACATGCTACTGTGCCTTGCCAGCAACTGTGAGGAGACCCTATAAGCAACTTCAACAGCCAGTCAAAATCCACACCCTCAACTGTACTAAGAGCCCTCCTGGGAGCCTTTACTCCCTGGAGTAAAGTACCAAAACAATATTTAGCACCAGCCACATAGGCAGGCATCAGCACTTACCATATTGAGAGAGAGATTCAGCACCTCCACAGAGCATCACCTTCCATTACTGACAGAGGCTGTGCCAGTCCATAAATCTTCTAGAAAAGAAACAGGACTCAGAGAGGTGGTCTTATGGATGTGTATCAAATTTACACATTGATAACAGAGTACATATTCTCCAGTATTCACAGTACATGCACACACACACACCAAAAACGATTACACATTAGATCACAATAAAAAACCTTCCCGCAAGTGCAAGGTCCTGAGTTCAATCCCCCGTACCAAAAAAAAAAAAACCTTCCCTAAAATAAAAATATTTGAAACACTTCTGATCACATTATAACTAGAATTTACTAACACTGGCCAAAAATGACAGAGGTCCATCTGTCTAAAAATTTAAAGTATCTTATTAGACAACTTCTGAGTAAAAGAAAATGCAACTAAAACTAGAGAAATTTAAAGAAATATAACAATGAAATCATCTAAGCAGGAAAAAAAAATCATACAATTATCTTCATAGAAGAGAAAGTCTTTGAGGAAATTCAATACCTATCCAAAAAAATAAGAATTGAAAAATACTTCTTTACAACTAAAGGCAAAGGGGCCAGGGATTTAGCTCAGTGGTTTCGCCACCTGCTGCGCAAGCGCAAGGACCGGAGTTCGATCCCCAGTACCAAAAAAAAAACCCAACTAAAGGCAAAATCATATATAATGGAGAAGCCCTATAGGCCACTCAGATTAATGTAAGGAACACAGTAAGGATGACCACTATCTCTGCTGCTACCCACCACTGCATTAGACTCAGCCTACACAATGAGAATAAGGAAACCTGAGGTCAGTGGCACCTCAGTTCACGAACTCAATTCTTTCCACAATTCTGGTCACAAGTTGAACTGGATAAACACTGACCCAAATTCCCTCATAAGGTCAACATTGAACGTAACAGTTGAATTTGACTGGGTTCTCATCCAATTCAGTTTGTAACCAGAATCACGGAACTGAGATACCATTGTATAAGAATGGGTAAGAAGTAAAAGTACCACTAATTGCTGGTAATCTGTAGAATACCCAGAAAGCTCCAAAATTAATGGAAAAACTGATGCAATAATAACTCAGTGAAGTAGCACAACATAAGATTGGCATAAAAATAAATATAAATATTAAATATATATAAATAAATATAAGAAAATATATAAAATATAACAAAAAACCTTAAGATTAGCATAAAAAATCAAGAACATTTCACATACACAAAGTAGAAATGGAAGTTAGCAGAGGAAAGCCCCATTTGCAATAGTATTAAGGTGACTGAATCCTTAGGAATAAAGATAAGAAATATGCAACCTATGCACAGAAAATTTTAAAACACTACTGAAAGATACTACAGTGAACTTGAACAAATGGAATGACATCCCCTGTTCTTAGGAAGAATTCAACAATATAAAGTTATCAATGCTCCCCAGTTAACTTAAATCTCAAAATAAAAATACCAACAAGATAATAGACAAACTGATACTAAAGTGCATGTGGAAAAACAGAAAAGGTGAGGGGCTAGGGATTTAGCTCAGTGGTACCACCCCTGCCTCACAAGCGCAAGATCCTGAGTTAAATCCCCAGTACCAAAGGAAAAAAAAAAAAAAAAAAAAAAACAAAACAGAAAATGTGAAAACTACATAGGAAAATAATGAAAATGAAAAACTGTAAGAGGATGAGGGGATAAGCACTACAGATATTAAAGCATACTACAGAAAGACTTAATAGTGAAAATGTTCTGACAGTGATTCACATGTACTTAAAGAGAGCAAGTCCAGAATTAGATGCAAGTACCTATGTGCTTTGGTCTGAATTCAGCTTGAATATATCCCCCAAAAGTTCATGTGCTAGAAGAGTAGGACTCAAAGTAAACATCACATATAATAAGGTATATCAACATTTTGGATTTCTTCACAGGGTACACTGAGGACACTAAGATATTATTTGTGATATTCTGATCAAAAATGTATATCTTGGGCCGGGGATTTAGCTCAGTGGTTCCACCACCTGCCTCGCAAGCCCAAGGTTTCAAGTTCGATCCCTGGTACCAAAAACAAAAAACAAAAAACAAAAAATGTGTATCTTCCCTCTAATCATGAGAAAACACTGGACAAACCTAAACTGTGGAATGTTAGACCAAATAACTGATCAATTCAATCCCCTGCACCTCTCCCCACAAAAAATAAATAAAATAACTGATCAGTATTCTTGAAAAGTATCATGGCCAGGGAAGACTGAGGAACTGTTATAAACTACTGGAGACCAAAAAGAAATAACCAAATGCAATATAGGATATTGGTCAGATTCTGGAATGAAAACAGAAACTCCTCAGAAAAATGGTAAAAGTCAAATCAAGTTAGTAGTATAATGTTAGTTTCTTGTTCCAGATAACTGTACTGTGATTATGTAAACTATAAACATCAAGGGAAGGGCCAGGGATTTAGCTCGTGGTTCCGCTGCCTACCTCGCAAGCAGAAGGTCCTGAGTTCGATCCCTGGTACCAAAAAAAAAAAAAAAAAAAATCAAGGGAAGCAGGATAAGGGACAAAAGGAAACTATATTAGTGTTGCAACTTTTCTCTAAACCTAAAATTTATTTAAAATTTGTAAAAACTTAAAAAGAACTAAGCATCTAAGACTACACATTTATCATCCTGCATGTAAGCAATTCAACAATGATGACCATGTACTTATTCACCATGAGCCGCAAAAAGAGCTTTAAAAGAGCTATAAAATAAAAATGAGAAAGTGAGTACAGTACCAACTAAGTAAACTTTATCAGAAATGCTTGGAACCAGAAGTGTTTTGAATTTCAGATTTCCTTTCGATTTTGGAAAGTTACCTATTTTGGGATGGGGCCCAAAATTCATTCATGTTTCATATACACCCTAATAGATGGCCTTATACTTTATACAGATTATGTTGAAAAATTGTTAAAGTTCCACGATGTGTCCTCCCTCCCTTGGAGTCAAATCTACACTCAAAGAGTTTCTATGGGAGCATTTTGGATTTTCAGGTTACTGGTGCCCAACCCGTATTCATTTCTCAGATTCCCAATCCAGCAGTTGCATTTTTCTCAGAATAGCACATTCACCACTTTAAGCTTACAAGTTTCCAAACTCTGAGTATGGTGTCCGCATCCTAGGAACACATGATAAAAAACAGTCTGGGCATATGGGGACCCTTGTCCACAGAGTGAATGAAAAGTGGTGGTGTTTCTTGACCCACTCTGGGCCAGGAGTCCAGAAGCTAAAGCCCTAAGCTTGGTTCTGGCAAAACTTGGCTGTGTGACTGGCTTGGCATAGATGCCCCTATTTAGGTCTGTTTCCGCTACTATGTGACACTCTGAGCTAGACGATTCCACGATTAACCAGCCCCGTTGCTTCTGTACATTTTTAATGAGAAAAAAAATTTTGTGACACGTGACACATTACTTCATGAAAAGATCATGAAGTTTATACAAAATTCAAATTTCAGTATCCATAAAGAAAATTAGCTGACCATAGTCACTATTTTATGTACATATTGTCTTTGGCTGTATCCACACTACAATAACAGAGTTAAACAGCCAGAGTACGGCCCCTAAAGTCAAAAATTCTAATTAAAACATTGTTGTTTATTATATTCAGAACATGCTATAATAATATATTTACCAAAAGCTTGCCGAACCCTGAAGGAGACCATTCTAAAGATATTCTAACTACAGTAATGAATCACACAGAAAGAACCTTAGCTGTATAGAATCCGAAATTATGATCTATGATAATCCAAGTCCTGAAGAGTTAAGTGGCCCCCAAAGCCACCTCTGCAGTCACCTGAGTGTGTCGGGTGAGGTCTGTCTGCAGCAGCACGGTCAAGAGTCTCAGCTGGAGTCGAGCTGACCCACCAGACGTCCTTAAGGAAGTCATTTTACCTTCCCTCGGCCTCAGCTTCCACCCCTGTAAATGACATTAATAATGACAGCACTCACCTCTCAGGGCTGCTGTGAAGGTGAGTGAAAGGACGCCAGGAAGAGGTTAGCACCAGGCTTTGCGTTCAGCACTCGCCGAATCGATAGTGGTCCCGCAGGGGTCACGGTGACCCACTCCCAGGACCAGAACCCTCCTAGGCACCTCAGGGAAGCGAAGAGCGCCGCGAGGAAGCCCGCGGGGGCACTCAAGGCCTCGCCTCGTCCTACTAGCTTTCCGCACTGTTTCCCACACTGGCCTTCGGGATGCGGAGAAAGCTTCCAGCGTCCTCGCGAGATTCGGCCTTCGACTGGCAGCCCTCGGGCCCGCGCCTGGGTTCACGGGAGCCGCGCTCCCACCCGCGAGCCGCCCGCAAAGGTGCAGTCCTGCAGTCACCCGGCGTCTCCACGGCAACCGGCCGTGAGCCTCGACCCCCACACCGGCCGCACACGCCTGACAACAAGCTGTGTTCCCATTGGCTCGGTTGCCGGCCCTTCCAGCCAATCAGCGTGGGCCCACGCTCCTCTCACCCGCCCGCTGGCTCGCTCGGCCCTGTAGGGGGCGCCCCGCCCCTTATCTCCGCTGGCGCACGCTGGCGCACGCTGGCGACTGGAAGTGAAGCTCTGTAGTTCCGGACCGTTGCCACAGTACTTGATGGCCCCCTGGTCCTGAGCAGTCAATGAGGGGTTGTGTGTTCTCCGTACGCTACGGCACAAGTGCTCTGAAGGGGGTGGGAATTTGGGCAACGCTTAGATGGAACTAAGGGCGGAAGGGTTTTCTCATTCATTCTGTCACCTGCACCTCACATGCTCCCAAAAGTTGAAGCCCAAGAGGCACCAACTATTGAAACAATAACAAGACCTCGTAAAGGAAGGGCGGGGCGTGGGGGCAAGAATTCGCCTTGAAAAGAGGTCCCAGAGTTAAAGGCTTCTTATAAGCGTTTTAGGGAGAGCTTCCACACTGTGGTTAAATTCATAGGATGTCCCATAGGACGATTTAAACAAGAATGAATATTATGGCCTTCTTTTTTGCCTTAAAGACAATTTTTAAATAAATAAATATATATATATATATATATATATATATATATATATATATATATATATATTCCCCCCTAGTAAATGAATCCAGGGGCTATCTACCCCTGAGGTCTTTTTATTTTATTTATCCTCAGATCTTTTTATTTTTTATTTTTTATTTTTTATTTTGAGACAGGGTCTACCTAAATTATCCCAGCTGGGCTAGAATTGCAACCCTCCTGCCTCAACCACCTCAAATAGCTAGGATTACAGGTGAATGCTACCCCAGCAAAATAAATGTTAAAAAAAGAAAAAACTAAAGGAGAGTAGAAGTTATCAAGATGCGATATATGTATCAATCTCCCAAGATAAATTTAATCACTATGTATTGGAAATATATACTAATTGAAAACATTTTTTAAAACGCACACACAAAGACGCCCAGCTCCGGAGGCTTAAGAAGGAAAACTGCAAATTCGAGACCAGCCTGAGGTACATACTTAAGGCTTTCCTAGGCTACATAGCAAGACCCCACTTCAAATAAATAAATTAATTAAATAATAAACCAACCCAGCAGACAGCACACACCTGTAATCCCAGCGCTCAGGAGGCTGAGGCAGGAGAATCACCAAGAGCTTCAGGCCAGCCTGGGCTACAAAGAGAGATCCTTCTCTAATTAATTAAATAATGATAGTAAAATCAGGCTGAATAACTCATTAAGTTCAGTACCAAAAAAGCTTTACTGATGATGACAAGAGGTACAAAAATGACTGAGTCATCAACCTTGACTTTGAGAAATCTATAGCCTACAAAGTGGGGGTGAAAGGGTGGGGCAGAGCAGAAACAGATGGTTTCAAAACTACATGGAGAATATGCATCTTGAATCCAACTCCCACCCTGAGGTGTATCTTCAGAGATCCATTTGAAGGAAACCTTTGATAAAAGTTGGGACGCGCAGTCACAGGAACTGGGAGCTCTGTGACTCATTCAAAGGGGAGAAACAGTACAGATCATGCCCAAGACTGGGGTAGCACAGTTACCAGGGGGAAAAGCTCAGAGCCACTGTAGGAGGAGAAAATATTAGAGAGGTGGGGAGGGCTCAGTTCATCAAGCCAGCAGATGACAGCTAGCATCACAAGGGTGGGGTTGATAGATTGTTTGTTTGTTTGTTTGTTTGATAGGGTGTCCCTATGTAGTCCAGGCTAGTCTTGAACACACTATGGAGCCTAGGCTGGCAATCCTCCTTCCTCAGCCTCCCAAGTGTTGGGATTACAGGCCTGTGCCACCACGCCCAACATTTGATAGATTTAATATGTGGAGACCGTCCTGCTGAGAGTTAGACCTCAATTCCATCCTCAGGCACCACAACCATTTGTTTACATTCAACCCACAAGCCACACTGGAAATATGACACTCATGAAACACCCTGGCAAAAGGAATGAGCAGAGACAGTAGGGACATCAAGCTAAGGGAAAGAACTCCAAGTTCTAGTTTTGAATGATCAGGTACAAACACAACAGGCATATTCCATTAGAAACTAACTTTATTAACTATGCAGACTGCATAGAATGAAAACCTCAATGTGATACTTCAGAGGTATACTAAAGCCCAGCGTGGAGGTGCATGCCTGTAATGCCACCACTCTGAGAGGCTGAGGCAGGAGAATTGCAAATTCAAGCCTGGTCAATTTAGAGACTTAGCAAGATCTGTCTCAAAATAAAAAATGTGAAACAGGGCTGGGGATGTAGCTGAGTGTGAAGGCTCTGGGTTCACTCCCCAGTAACTCCCCCCCCAAAATTATATATATGTATATATGAACTTAATTCTTTCCACAATTCTGGTCGCAGGCCAAATTGAATGAGAACAAAATCAAACTTAATGCCTAGGTTTAATGTTGACCTTATGGGGAAATTTGATTTGGTTCTCATCTAACTCAGTATGCAACCAGAATCGTGGAAAGCATTAAGTTCATAAACAGAGGTACCACGGTATACAGATCATCAAACCTTTAACTGTGCAGGGAAATAACACCCACCAGTGTCTATGGGTCGTGAATCGAAACTCGGCATGGGACATCTAGAAAGCTATGAGGTGACTTCCTTTATGCTCCGCTGCATTCTGTACATGCAGAGACTGAAATAAAAAAGCATGACATGATATGGAGATGAGGGCAAGGATGGCATGCTTGGTATGTTGGCACAGGATTTTGCAAAGAAAACAGCTTCAGATAGTCTCAGCAAGAGACAAGAGAGAAGTTCACATTCTTAGAATAATCAGGAAAAGTCCTTGAAGTCCAATGAGCCTTGTTCCCCAGCCTAGCACAGAAGTCTGTGAGCACTGAGTAGCCTAGGGCACCCCAGGCAGAAGATAGGAGCCTCTAAATATTAAGAGTATACACGAAGTTTCAGACCAGACCAGCTGCCTCCATGTTCTCCCCAACCTGCACACAGGGATAGAGAGCAGAACCTCCAAGATGAGCCCTCTCTCACCCCACGCACAACCCCCAGATTTCAATGCTGCAACCATATCAAACAACAGCCCTAAAGACAGGAAGGGCTCCTCCTCATAAGCTAAACCTGCTGCTCAGGGTGGCTCAAGAGGCCTGAGAGGTGAGCAGGGATGTAAAAAGGAATCCTATTTGAGTGATGGAACTCCTTTCATTTATTTGAAATGAGATTGGGGAAGAAGATTGTAAGGTCAATGGTATTTCTGCCTGAAGAGGTGCCTGAAGCTAAAAACTGCCAAGAGGACTCTGGGAGAGGCAGCCAACTCACAGATGCCCTGGATCCCTTGTGCCAGTCATAAAAAGGTAATAACTATCCAACCCTTGCCAATTTACCAGGGACCCAAAGGGTAAAAATGAATAATTATCCTTCAGAAAACAGAGAAAAAAATGTCAGATCCTTGGCAAACTCCTCTCCTTGCAAAACCCTTACCACATACTCTCATTGTGGTCTCTCAGGCCAGCCCATATCAGACTTCCAGGTATTTGCTAGCCTGCTCAGCCCAGTTAATGATCTTTGGCCCCAGTCAAGACAGTGGGACTATCCTATACAAACTGACAGCTACACGGTGGCCTGGCCCACCCAGGACAGACAGCACAGGGGCCTTGGTGGGTTTGCTCTGTGCTCGGTTGAGCCCGTCTGTCTGTGGGCTCAGAGGGCAGTACTCCCTGCTCCTAACTGCAGCTGCAGGAGAGAGGGGAGACCCAGTCCACCTGGCACTCTTGTTTTCTCAAAGCCTGGCTCAAGGTCATGCATAGGGTAATCCTGACTAATGTCTGTGGAGTAAGTGAATGTGCCCCTCTTAAGAGATGACAGGAATTCCTGGTGAAGAGCACCAGGGATTGGGATAGCCCAACAGAAGGTCACATCCTCTCTATGAAGCTGGCATTATGCAGTTACACCCATATTGAGGTGATGGCAAGGCCCAAGGGGACTATGGACAGGGCTTGAATGGGATCATGGGAGTAGAGCTTCTAACACATGGTGAGCATTAATATATTATTTGTTGTTGTTAGAATCCTTATCTCCCCCCAACTTAAGGATGTGAACACCCACTAGGAGCATTCATTACTTGCCAACCTTCCTGGGCCAATAAAGGCTCCATTCTGGAAGTCCTTTCAAGGTTCTCAAGTTCTTCACAGGCACAGACTGGACTCAGAAATATTTTTCACTAAGGATGAAACTTTAACTTTGCCATAGATATTGGGTCTGGGTGCTAGGGCCTTCTTGGGGACGAAGGAGGTCATTTAGCTAGCCTCCCTCCATTCACAGAAGAGGAGTTGCAAACTGGAAATGGTTCATTTGTCTCTTACTGTGCCAGGCTCAGAATCTAGGGGTCTACACATGCAAGTCAATACTCTTCACAGTCCTCTGAACCCTCCTCCCCACACTCTCTCTTGGTTCAAAGGTAACGATCTAAGAATATCCCTAGATTTCCTTTTGACCTGTCTGTAAAATCAGGCTCTCTGGCCTCTTCCAGATAATAACACTCTCCTACCCTGCCAGGTGTCAAGGCAAGTGCAGTGCAAGGGCCATGCCACTGACTTGCAGTGACCCTTGGGAGCGGTTAAGAGCCATCCCAGTGCACAAATGGAAACACTTAGGTCCAAGAAGATGTATCTTGCCCAGGTCTCACACTATAATTGTGGTTTTTTGGGTGTGTGTGTGTGTGTGTGTGTGTGTTTTACTGGGGACTGAACCCAGGTCCTTCATATTGAGCTACATCCCCAACCCTTTTTGAGATGGGGGTCTCACTAAGTTGCACCTCTAAGTTGCCCAGGTGGGACTCCAACTTGCAATCCTCCTGCCTCAGCTTCCCATGCGCTGGGATTACAGGTGAGTGCCACCACACCCAGGCAGGTCTCATAGTGTGAGATAAAGCATGAGGAAAGCAACATTGAGAGAACTTTCCAAAATGGACTCAGAAAAATTGACGCAGGACTTATGTGCTTCCAAAGCTATTATTTAGGAATACCATACACACATAGGTCACATCTACCCTTTAATCACAGGAATGTGAAATGATTTGAACCCTGAACCACTGGCTAATTACACTGTGCCCAGAGACTCAAGATGCATAGGAAGAGGTTATCAGACTCTTGTTTTATGGATAGTTTCACTAAATATACACTTTCTTTATCTTTTATCTCTCAAACAGTCTCTGTTCTTTCTCAAAGAAGATTCCTACAAAAGTTTTCACTAGTGCATCCCAATATAAAGTCCCACTTTGCATTCCTTCCTCAGAACACTTGTTCAGAGCTATTTCCCTAGTTGCAATTTCTAAAACCCCTGGTTTTTTAGTTTGAATTGATCGACAACAGGGTCCACTGCAAAACCAGGAAGTTACTCAACTTTAACATCACCCTGAACATAGACGCTCAACAGAACATAGGAGTCAAGGGGCCCAGGGTGCCAGGCCTTAAATGTGTCAGTCCTTCCTGGGCAAAGCAAGGACTGTAATGCCAGGATCACTGCTTCTCGTCACACAGCAGTTCCAAACGGGTCCTCTCACTACCATTACACACTGGTCCGGACCCAGGCCCAGATCCCTGGTGAGGAACTCGAAGAAGCCGGCGCTGGTTCTGCTCCGCTGTGCCCACCAGGCAGATGGAGGGCAGGAGCAAATGCGTGCAGGGCTCCGCGGATGCACACAGCACCACCGTCAGGCCAGGCCGCACCTTTACAGTCACACGTCGTAGGGGACAGGAAAATTTCACCTGAAGGTGGAGTATGGGACCAGGGCACGTCGCAGCAGCAGGGCAGAGCACAAGAGCGGCTGGGTTCCTTGGAGGTCGCGTACGTCGGGGGCATGGCTGGGGAGGGCTAGTACGGGCAACGGAAAGGCAGGCCACCCGGCATCATGGGGCATGGAACGTGAGGGTTGGCGGGAGAATTGAAGGTCCTTAGGGAGAAGAGTCCAGGTCACTTGAAAGGCGAGGTGTGGGCAGAACCTGACTGCTGCTCCCCAACCTCCCCTCGTCCAGGCAACCTCAATCCTCGCTCGCATCCTCGGGTTTGCCCAGGATGGCCGTGCAGACCCGCTTCTCCAGTCCCGCGGGAACACAGTCAGCTCAACGGTCAGCTGTCAGACAAGGCAGGGAGAGCTAGAGGAATAGCAGCAGCAAAGATGTTGGAGTAGAGTTGGAAGTTCCAAAGGGCAGCACAATACGGAGTAGGGGCGGAGCGCCACGGCAAGCAGGCTCCTCATTGGCTGAGCAGACTCACCGCTCCCCAATTGGCTACCCAGAGGGCATCCCCGCCTCTGCAGACGGGACAGCTGAGCTAGCTCTGATTTCCGGAAGTTCTGTAGGCAACCCCCCCAATAGACTTTGGTATTATCAAGGACCCTCCCACCCGGTCCAGCTGGGCTGCTGGTAGTTTTCCAAAGTCACTTGAGTTGGAACTTTCAAATACAGTATAATCGGGCCGGGGATTTAGCTAAGTGGTTCCAGCGCCTGCCTTGCAAGCGCAAAGTCCGGAGTTCGATCCCCATTACCAAAACCAAAAACTCAAATACAGTATAATTAAAATTCTCTGAGTGTCTATAAACAAAGTCAATCACACATAAAAGTTACTATATAATTGTACATAATAGAGGAGGCTACAGGGAAGTCAGGGAGGTCAAGAAAAGTTCTGCTATGATCTTCCCTGTCCTGTTAACAGTTTATTAAATATCACATATCAGAGGGTCTTGGGTCACAAAGACAAGGTGGGTCGTGACAGTCTTGAGAGGAAATGGCAGGAACGAGTGACAAGTCTGGGAGCCAAAGTTGGGGATGGAGAAGGTAGTCGTCAGGACTAAGAGTAGGCATGGGAGGGCAAGGCTGCTCAGCAACACCTGGAGGGCCAAGAAATAACCAGGGACTTTTCTCCTTGCAAGGAAGTGCATGCACTAGCCACATACCCCACCTGTAGGAGATGGTGTCACCACAGAGACAGTGAAAGACCTAGGGGACTGAGGCCATTCCTGATCAGACAGCTCTTCACCTGGTCACCCTCCATCTGTGACATGTGCTTAGCCTGGGGAGCATGGACCCAGCTACCTGCCAGGACTGAGGGGAGAAAACACTGGGATTGAGAATCTCAGAGGGGTCATTTGACCTTGGAGCAGGGGAGGGGTCTGAAATGAATACAGCCAGCAGGGGTAGCTCAGAGGGGTTGGGGGCACTGGCATGCTGTTAGCCTCAGGGCAGTGAGAAATTGTGGAAAGTTTCAAAAGACAAGGGACCAGGCCACATAAGCATGTACGAAAGCTCTCCCCAGAGGTCAGGTTGAAGCCAGATGTTGGATTAAATGCGAGGGAAGACACAGAAGGAATGGCATCGTGACATCGAGAGGGAACTGTGGACATGTCCGGCCCACCGCTAAGGAGTCAGGCAGCCCCACTGCTTTATTTCAACAACCCAGCTTTTCCCTTGGTGGCTCCACAGGTCCAGGCCACCTGCTCACTGCAACAAAATCCACACTGAGTGCAGCAATTTCTCCTTCAAGGTAGGGGCCGGTAGAGGAGGCATGTCCTTGGCCTTCAGGACAACTGTGTGGGCCTCCTGGAAGAGGTCCTCCCGCACCACAGCCTCCACATGCCGGCGCCATGCATCCAACTTGGGTCGGCATTCAAAGACTTGGCAGCCAGTACTGACAGGCTATGGGAGAGGGAGCCAGGTGGAGACCCTGGGCACAGCCAAGCACAAGGCAGCATGGCTTGCTTTAGGTTTCCCTGATAGGATTTTCCCGCCTCCACCACATGTGTGATGGTTTGGGGGTGCCTCTCCCAGGGGACCCTGGGAAGCCACTCAATATCCCGATGTGAGCGCTTATGAGGGTTCATTTTATAGGTGAGGAGCCTGAGACTCAGGACACTGAGACTCCTCCAGAGTCCCACAACCAGAAAGGTCAACACAAGTGGGGAAGGCAGCTCCTTCCCAGGACTCCCTGCTATTCAGCAGGCCACCCCGCCCCCTGGCACTCACATGCATCAGTTCCGTGATGGCCATCAAGTCAGCCACAGAGATTTGGGGACCAGTGAGGAAGGCCTGATCCCGAAGGAACTTGGTCTCAAGCAGCTGCAGGCAACTGTCCAGCTCAGCCAAAGTGTACGACAATGTCTCCTGGGGCACCAGCTGATGCAGCACAACAGGGAACATCATCTGGTGGGCCAGTAGGGAGATAGAGTCAGAGCCAACCATGGCACCACAAGCCTATAATCCCAGCACTGTGGGAGGCTGAGGTGGGAGGATCACAAGGTCAACCCCAAGCCAAGCAACTTAGTGAGAACCTGTCTCAAAATAAAAAATAAAATAGGGCTGGAGATGTAGCTCAGTGTGAAGACCCTTGGTTCAATCCCCAGGACAGGTTAAGGGGAGATGCTACACAAACCCCATCCTTTATCCCACCCTCATCCCAACCATCACTAGTCCTATGGATTTTCCCAGTGCAGAAGCCATTCTGTCCCTACTTCCTACCACCTCTCAACTGCATCCCAAATTGCTCAAGGGGACTTGCGTGACTCTGGTGAGATGTAACTAAAAGGAGATGTTCCTAAACATCACGGCCAGCACTCTCTGCCATTCCCAGGACTTGGCCGCAGGTCTGAACAGAATACTTAAAACAGAAAGCACCATTCTTAGAGCAACCCTTGAGATGTTTCTGCCTCCCCTGGCTCACCTTCTGCCACATGGCCCAAGTGCAGCAACTCCGCAAGGCCGTGTGCTGCCAGGACAGGTACTCATCCACCCAGGCTCTGGCCTGCAGGTCCTGGGGGTACCAGTGGTCAGGGGTCTTGTACTTGTGACTCAGATACAGCAGAATGGCCACACTAGGGGAATACAGCAGGGGTGGAAGTCATGCCCCACTCACTCTTCAGCATTTGGTGGGGTGTGTTCACTATTCACACAGTACAGAGGAGGAATGTGAGGTTCACAGATGGTAGGAGGCCATCCAGTTCACACAGCCCTACACTGGGCCATTGCATTATCTGCACTAAGGGTACCAAGTGAGAAACAAAATACATGGATTTCAGAAGGAGCCAGGAGCTTGGAGAAGGCTTCCAGGAGGAGGGGGAACCCAGTGTGAGTCTTTTTTTTTTTTTTCGTACTGGGGATCGAACTCAGGATCTTGGCTTATGAGGCAGGTGCCAGAACCACTGAGCTAAATCCCCGGCCCCTGAGTGTGAGTCTTAAAGAATGAGAGCAACTTGAGTACTACTCCCTACCATAACACAGGATGGACGGTCAGGAGCAAGGCCACTGCCCCTCTCACACTCTCCTGGAATTGGGAGAGGCCTCCCAGATGACAGGGAGACTGCATCCCACCTTATTCCACCTCCTCTCCACTTGCTAAGATTTTCCAGCCTCCTCTTCCTCAAAGCTCCCTGACCTCCTCCCCTCCCTTCTCTCTCAGTTCTCCAGGGCAACAGCACTTCCCCCAGGATTTGTAGGAGAAGTGGTCATTCTGAGGTGGCTGGTGCAGCCACTGCTCCATATTTTTTTTTCTCTTTTCTTCTGAAGCTTGGACTGGCAGGGAAGGGACCTGGAAACAGGTTGGGCCCTTAACCTTGTAGAAGTCCCACCCTTCTCCCAGTCTCAGTTTCCTCATCTGTACAATGCACTGGGCACCTCTGTTTGCTTCAGCCCACCCTCTACCCTGGGTCTGGTACTGGTCCTCAGGATGCAGAAACTGTGGCTCCTGACCACACACCTGTAATCCCAGCAATTGGGAAGCTGAGGCAGAAAGGCCACTGCTAGTTTGAGGCCAGCCTGGGCTATATAGTGAGTTCAAGGCCAGCCTATACTATATAGAGAGAGCCTGTCTCAAAAACAAACAAGCAAACTGTGGGCCCAGCTATGAATAGTGGATACAAACAGCTGGCTAACCCTGGGATCCAGGAATCTATTACCTCTCAGCCAAGATGAAGTCCTCATCCTTCAAGGCTGGCACCTTCCTCAGGGGGTTGACCTGAGCAAAGGAATCTGTGTAGTGCTGGCCTGTGGGAAAGATCAGTCAAGTGAGCAGGTCAGAGAAGAACCCCAAGCTCTCTGAGATCTCTGCTTGCTCCCACCCATAAATTCAGGCACTGGCTTTCTGAGGGGACCCCAGGAAAAAGGAGGCCCCTGTGCTGGTCACTGGATCACAGCTGCTGATCCCATCAGTGGTTCACCTGACCTGTGCCCATGCCCTGGAAGCCTGAGTCAAGCAGAATCTCAATTTGGGCTTGTGGCCAAGTGACCCACCTGCCATCCCCAGCCAGTTCCAATCTTGTGTTAGACACTCCAGGTTTGCCCCATCTGATTCATCTTCCTATCCCAGGTGGGGACTCAGGCCCTTCTGATCAGGCTGACTAAGGCTCAGTCACCGTTATTTCCAGCTCTCAGACCAGCCTTGGTTTTGCTGAGAACACCTGCCCTATTCAGCCACCCCGTCTCCAGCAGCTCAACACTTCTTCCCTTCCAGTGCTAACCCCCGCCCCCAATCTCCCTCCTTATTCCAGGTTCCCAGGTCTGGCGCACTTTCAAGTACCTCACCCTCCAGCCCAGGCCAGCCTGGAGAGGACACTGGTGCTAGGCTAATTTGTATGGAGCCAGAGAGCCTTGGTGGAGCCAGGCTTCAGCCTGACCAGAGGGCTACTCAGGGTCCTTGTACTAAATGGACATCATCACCCCTCCCACTTCTCCCTCCATAAACTGCCTGTGTCCAGCGCCTGTCCCATAGCAGGTGACCCAAGCCAAAACTATCAAAGGCAGCAGCAGGGAGGGGTCAACTGAGCGGGGGCAGTCCAGGGGGCTCTGGCTTGGTGCTGCCCTGCTGTCCAGTCATGGCCTGCCTCCTCCTCTGGACTCTGCTCCAGCTATGTTTTGCAGGCCAAGCAGACCAGCAATGCAGGGCCCTCCAGAAGGGCAAGAGCAAGTCATTAGCTAGAAAAAGCTGAAAAATGCCAAGGACGATATAAAAATCCAAGGAACATAGGCAGAAGTACTTAGGAGTGAAGAGGCTGGGGAAAGGGAAGGGGGTCTCCTTGCTGAAGATATAGAAACAGCTCCATTAAGGAAATGAGGAGACAGTTCAATAGTTTTCTGATCCGCGTTATCCTTCCCTCCCCACTCTCTGGGTCCTCTCCTGCTCCCTTTTTCCAGTATTTTGAAGAATGCCTTGTATTCCCTAGGCAAAGACTAGGATTCTTTAAAAACACAACGGGTAAACTGGTGCAACAGGTTCCACATTGGAGAGCTGATGTTTCCTACCTTTCTACACGCCCAGCCTGACCATGAACCGGGGCCGAGGGACTGAGGTCCGCCTGCACCCCGGAGTCCAGACTCCCCAGTCCACCTGCCCTGCCCACCTTTGAGCAGCTCCACCGTGCGCAGCTGGAAAGGGATGCTGTTTTTCTTGGCAAAGATGTAGACTGCGCGGCAGGGCTGGGACATAAGGTCGAGGTAGAGATCCAGGCCCATGGCGGGGTGGCATGCAGACCTAGGAGCTGAAACAAAAACTGCCGGAAGGAAGGAACGGCTGGGCCCCAGGCTGCAGACAGACCCAGCCGGAGGACCCCGGCCCGACCACGCCCTTGCTGTCCATTGGTTGGATCCAGAGAATTTTAGCCCGATCAGGCTCTTGATCAGGCTCTTGCGTCCTCCTCCGTCCCTCGGGTAGAATCTGGGCCGCAGGTGTTCTTCCCAGGTGGGTAGGGCACAAACAAGCCCGGACACCTTTCGGGGAGTGGGGAAGGGTCGCTGCCAGGTCAGACCTCTTTCCCGGGACCTCAATGTCCAATGTCCTTCATCAAATGGTGCACGGAGAGCCTTAATGAGAAACGAGACTCCAGCGATGCTTCCAATATAAACTCTCAGTGGATTTAAGGTGGAAAGACTTGGGCTGTGTGCGGTCAGCCCAAGCCCCCTCCCTCTACCCTGGAGAGAGCCAAGAGAGGAGTGGCCTCGGAGTCCCCTGGAACAGAGGGAAAAAGAAGAGATGGAGCCATTTCCCCACCCTGTCCAGGGCACAGCACCCAGGATGGAGGCTGGGGAGGATATTTGGTCTCTCACTGTTTGTAGAGGCCCGACCCACACCCAGAGAAGGACTTACCCCGCCCTCTCCAACCCCCAGGGTCATATTCATTACACTCCAGCTAATCCCTACCTGAGAAGCTAGCGGCCCATTAGATCCTATCCAGAGGACTGCAGGGTGCCTGGGATTGGACAAAACCTCCCCGCCCTTTTTGCAGGGCCAAGTCTTGCCAACTGCAGTTCTGGAGCTCCTGAGACCTATGGCCATGCCATTCCTATTTCCAAAGAGACTTTCCAGGGATGAGAAGACACAACCCCGAACCCCCTCATAGAATGCCCCTTGGAAAGAGGATAGGTTACTGGGAATCAAGAAAAGCTTTGTCCTCCTGGTTCTAAGAGATCTCTTTTAAGATTTATCCCCCGGGAGAGTAAAGGGCCTTCTTGCTACAACAGTACAGCCTTCTCCAGACTGAAAGGAGCCACATTCTCCACTCCCCATCCCCCCCTGTATTTGCCATTTCTTCACACGTCACCTTTGGCCCGGCTTACTGCAACATCTAATGTCCCTGCTTTCTCCCTGGATGCCTTCCAGACCAACCCCCACTAGCATCCAGAACACAATTCTACTATGAAATCTCAGTCCTTTGTTCCTCTTTATAGTTTACAGCCAAGTGCCTAGGAATGGCATTTATGCCCCTGCATCACTGGGTCCTGACCAGGAGACTTGCTGTTTGGATTTCTACCCTCCTGACCTATTCCTCAGGACAGAGACAAGGCCATGTCTTGGGAGACTGGCCTGGTCCACTGATCAACAACCATGCCTACAGCCAACACATGAGATGCTGCTGACCCCTGAGTATCTGACAAATCATCCAGCGAGAACCAGAAGACTATGGGATATTTGTGCATTTCACCCTTGGCAACCATCAGGGGGAAGCTGACCCTCAGGGCATGGGGGGGGTTGTCTTTTGGACAAAATCAAGACCAGAGCCAGTTCACAAGAAAGTCAAATAAATCACACAGTAGAGTTGGAAGCTGAGGCTCACACTGAGCCTAGATTTATTATGCAAACTTAACCAAAATGTAGTGATTAAAGGCCTGGAAAGAGGCAGTGGAAATAAAGGTGCTTTGTGAACTGCCAAGGGCAGTGCAAAGGTGAGACTTCCAAGCTCACCGGATCATGGCCAGCACCCCAGGCATCACCTTCTGCTTTATGGTGGGGTCAGCAGGTGGAGAGTCCTTCACCTTCAGGATGATTTCATGGGCCTCCTGGAAGAGGTTCTCCCCTACTGCAGCCTCCACTCGCCTGTGCCAGGCAGCCAGCTTGGGTCGGCCTTCAAAGACTTGGCAGCCAGCACCAATGGGCTATAGAGTGAAGGAGACAGAATGAGAATGCAGTGAAGCCAAGGACTAACCTCATCTACCTGGTTTGAGGACTCCAGAGCTCAGAAGAAGTTTCCACACATAAGCACAGCTCCACAGCCTGGTGGGGCAGCACAAACAGGACTTCAGCAACTGGCCAGCCCCTCCCCCCATCTAATCTGCCCACCTGGCACCTGACACTTACATGCATCAGCTCCGTGATGGCTACCAGGTCAGCCAGGGAGATTTGGGATCCAATGAGGAAAGCTTTGTTCTGGAGGAACTTGTCCTCGAAGACCTGCAGGGTGTCATCTAACTCTGCCAAGGTGGCTGCCAGCAGCTCAGAAGATACTTGCTCACCCAGGAAAACAGGGAACATCACCTGACAGGTGGGCAGGCAAAGTGGGGAATTAGAGGCCAGCCCCTCCCTTCGTTGAAGGAAGGCAATCCCCCAACATTGGAGCAGCCTTTGGATCTATGCATTGCATCTTTCTTCCCTGGCACAGTGAGGCTGGCATGGAAATCTCCAAGGGACTCCTTTTCCAAGAAACACTCTTGCTTTTCTGAACTTTGATTGAGCCTCTGGGGCATCAGAAAGAATGATGCTAATCTCTTACTCTTTTTTTTCTCTCAGTACCGGGGATCAAACTCAGGAACTTGCAGGTGCCTCAGGCAGGCGCAGGACCACTGAGCTAAATCCTGGGCCCACTAATCTCTTTGAGAATGACTCAAATAGGGACCTGAACTTTCCATACTTTTGGGGAAGGAAGCTTGATTGGGAATTTTTTTTATTAGTACATTTGCAATACATGCTATTTACATTCATTTTGGGGGGATTGCTAGATATATATAACATATCTTTTTTTTTTTTTTTGGTACCGGGGATCAAACTTGGGTCCTTGCGCTTGCGCAGCAGGCGGCGAAACCACTGAGCTAAATCTCCGGCCCCTATATAACATATCTTAATCATTTTTGATCCCCCCCATCCTCCCTCTTCTCTCTCGGGATTAGGAATCATATTGTCAGGTCTGACTTAAGTGAGTCCATCACAAAAAAATGGGACAAAGCAAGCAGGCTTCTTTTAGCAAAAAACAGCAGCTTCCCAGTAAATAGGGCAAATGGACTCAAAAGGAAGTATACAACTCCCCTGGTGCCAAGAAGCACAGTAATTGTGTACACACCTGAGCAGGCTGTCCTTGGGCACTCAAGTCATAAATATTTTACCCCAGATTCCTTAGCCCCTTCAAAACCTACATAAGCCTAATTTCTTTCCCAGTTAGTTGCTAATCTCTCTCTCTCCTGGTGTTAGCCCATCCACTCTTGGATGAAATCTCTCCCAGCTAGCTGCCACTTTCTCTCTCCCAGTGTCAGCCTATCCACACATGGATGTGATAAACTCAGCTTTTCCCAGCTAGCTGCTAGAATCTCCTGATTTTTAGTCCCTGTTAAATGAACTTTTCTTTTTCTCACAACAAAGAGCCTGTTTTTTGACAGGTGGATTCTTTATAACACATATGTCAGGGGTATGTGGTCTGAGAAATGTGTCATTAGATGATTTTGTCATTATGCAAACATCACAGAGAATACTTAAACCTGAATGTCATAGGTCAGTCACCTAAAAATGGCCTCTTAATACCGTTACATGGTAAACATGAGATATGAGGCTACTGATGGCATCACACAGCAAACTATGTTACACTGACCTTTGTATAAGTAGTTGTACTCCACAGGGCATAGTGGCACATGTGTGTAATCCCAGCACTTAGGAGGTTGAAGAAGGAGGATCACTGTAAGTTCAAGGCCAGCCTAGGCTATATAGTGAGCTGGGCTGGACTTGAACTACATAGCAAGACTCTATCTCAAAAAATAAAAGTAGGAATACTTTAAAATAACAATGAAAAGTACAGTAAATGCACAAGCCAGTAACAGTTGTTCTCATATCAAATATTATGTACTGTACATAGTTGTTTGCTATATACTTTTACACAACTAGCAGCACAACAGGTTTACACTATGATATTATGATTACTATAACGTCAATAGGTAATAGGAATTTTTCAGCTCCATTATACTCTTATAGGACCACAGCCATATATGTGGCCTGTTATTGACTGGAATATCATAATGCAGTGCATGGCTGGAACTATTTTATAGCCTCTTTTCCCCAAATATAAAACCAGAAGTTCTTACAGCATAAGTATCAGGAGAATGGGCTTCTAAGGTCTCCACACTGTCACTTAATAAGCTGTATGACCTTAAGCATAATATTCAAACTCTCTGAGTCTCAATGTCTTCATTTGTAATAAAGAAAAGTAACAGTAGATGGCTCATATTATAAAAGGAAAAATGAAGCCCAGAGAGGGACAGCCAGTTGCCCAAGATAGCACAGTCCAGAAAAGACTAAGCCAAGCATAGAACTGATGCCAGCCCCACCCAGGGACTGAGGAGGAAAACCAGGACGGGGTAGCGTCCAACATTCCAGGAGGAGAGTGATGGAGGGAGAAGCCATTAATTGCCTCTGGCTTCACAGAGCTGTCTGGAAGATTCAGTGGGTGGAGAGTAAGGGAAGGGTGAATGCTCAGTCAAGTATATTGTTCGGTAAAGTTGCTTGGCAGGAAGAGGGAAAGGGAAAGAGGACTGGAGCCCCAGCTTTGGGCTTTAGTTTCCTTCCCCATATAAGGAGGATGGGATCAAATAGCCAAGAGTGGCCTGGATGAGTCCTGGGCTAAAAACATTTCTCTGGGTGCAGAGATTTAAAAAATATGAATCAGCTGCTGGCACCATCTCATACAAAGGTCTTGATTTCCAGCTTCTTTTTAACTTAAGGAGTGTGAGGCATACAGGGCCAGCATTCCTACCTGGTACCCATACTTGTCCTCTAGTGCTGATGCTGGGCTGCTTTATCAGGAGGGCCCCATCTGTGAGTCCCCACCCAGCCCAGCTCCCTCAGACATTTAGCCACCTCACCCCTGCAACAGACGGCCTACATTTCCCCTTTGTTCTAACGTGGTGGTTTCAAAGTCCTTAGGGTTATAAAAAGTCATTTCATTCCGCTTTCAACTTCAAATACAGTCATGTGTCACGTAATGACATTTCACTCAAGAATGGACCACATATACCATGGTGTTCTCATGATGCAGCTGAAAAACTCCTTGTCATGCCTGGCCTAAACAAACAGGACAAAGCAAACAGGCTGCTTTCAGCAAACAACAGCAGCTTCTCAGTAAATAGGACAAATGGACTCAAAATGAAATATACAATCTCCCCCCATACCGAAAAGTCCACTGATTGTCTACATGCCTGTGCAGACTGTCCTTGGATTCAATCATAAGCATTTCACCCCAGATTTCTTAGCCCCTTCGATACCTATGTAGGCCTAATTCCTTTCACAGTTAGCTGTTTATATTTCTCTCCTGGTGTTAGCCCATCCACTCACAAATGATCTCTCCCAGCTAGCTGTTGTTACTTCTTTTTCTCATTGTCAGCCCATCCGCACACAGATATAATAAACTCAGCTTTTCCCAGCTAGCAGCTAGAATCTCCCTGATTTTAGTCCCTGATTTTTAGTTCCTGTTCGCTGGAATAAACTTTCCTTTTTTCCTCACAACAAAAAGCCTATTTTGACAAGTGGATTCATGTGTGCCATCTATAACATCCTCTATTGCCTAGTGACATGGTAGCTAGCTGTCACAGCATCATCACACAATGTATTACTCAAGAGTTTATGATGCGGCTGATGTAACCACATCGTATAAACTATAACATATAAAACTGTGACTATGGGCTGGGGATTTAGCTCAGTGGTTCTGCCGCCTGCCTCGAAAGCACAAGGTCCCGAGTTCAATCCCCACTACCAAAAACAAAAAACTGTGAGCAGTTCATAAACCTGGTATGTTAAGTGACCATGTTACCGTTTTGTATATTTACTATACTATACTTTTTACTGTTATTACAGAGTACTCTTCTACTTGCTAAAAAAAGTTTATTGTAAAATAGTTGACTGTGTTTCACCAGCACCAGCCTCATACATCTCATGGTTATTGCATCTCTTGATTGCATCAAAAGACCTGGTGTAGTGGCACACACCTGTATTCCCCAGCTACTGGAGAAGCTAAGGCAGGAGAATGGAAAGTTTTTTTGAGGGGGATTTCCCTTGGTTTTTTTTGAAACAGGGTCTTGCTATATAGTTCAGGCTGGCCTTGAGCTCAACATAATCCTCTTGCCTCAGCCTCCTGAGTGCTGGGATTACAGGTGTGCACCACACATCTGGCTACAACTTCAAGTTGAGCCCAGCCTAGGCAACTTAGTGATTTAGTGAGACCCTGTCTAAACATAAAATAAAAAAGGGTCGTGCTCACTTCAGCAACACACACACTAAAACTGGAATGATATAGAGAAGATTGGCATGGCCCAGCGCAAAGATGACACGCAAATTTGTAAAGCGTTCTATATTTAAAAAAAAAAAAAAAGGGCTGAGGTTGTAGCTCAAGGCAAAGGTTCTGGATTCAATCCCCAGTATCACACACACACACACACACACACACACACACACACACACACACACATGATCACATGGAATAATTGGCCTAATCTGTCTACATTTGTTTAACTACCTTCTAGAATGTTGACAAATGTTGAAATTTCCTACTGATATTTCTTTTTTTTTCTTTTTGGTACCAGGGATCGAACTCTGGTCCTTGCACTTGCCCAAAGTATTCCTTCACACAGGTCTTTTTATTTGTTTTTGTTTTTGTTTTTTTTGGTACTGGGGATCTAACTTGGGGCCTTGCGCTTGCGGGGCAGGCGGCGGAACCACTGAGCTAAATCTCCAGCCCTCCTACTGGTATTTCTTAGAAAGAATGTATCCCCAGGCCAGGGATTTAGCTCAGTGGTTCCACCGTCTTCCTTGCAAGCGGGAAGTCCCGAGTTTGATCCTCGGTACCAAAAATACCAAAAACAAACATGAAAGTTTTGTAATAAATAAATTCTGGTTTATTCATACAATAGAGAAATTAAGAAAGAATGAACTGGGGGGGCTGGGTGTTCAGTGATAGAACAATTGCCAAGCATGTGCAAGGCCTGGATTCAATCCCTAGAACAGTACTGCAAATTAATCAATAAACCAAACAGTCTACTCGTCAGGTGTCCCTGGTCTGCAAGGGATATTAAAATGAATTAGACAGCTGGGCATAGCGCCACACACCCATGATCTTAGCACTCTTGAGGCTAAGTCAAGAGGATTGCCTCAAATTCAAGGCCAGCCTTGGTCTCAGCTTGAACTACATAGTGAGAATTTGTCTCAAAAAAAAAACTTCAAATTTTTTTAATTTTTAAAAATGATTTAGATCGGGGCTGGGGATTTAGCTCAGTGGTTTCTCCGCCTGCTACGCAAGCGCAAAGACCCGAGTTCAATCCCTGGTACCAAAAAAAAAAAAATGATTTAGATCTATCCATAGCAATAGGGGAAAATCTAAAATGCATCATGCTGAGTAAAAACTTCAAGTTGCATAACAATGTAAGTTAGAGACCATTTGTATAAATTTTGCTCTTGTTTCTTTTTTGTCTTTTTTTGAATAAAATGTTTAAATATTCAAATTTTTATTTTGCTTATGGCTACACATGAATATAATAACTTATAAAATCATGAACTGGAACAACTTGCATTAGATCCCAGATGGAGGTGGCCTATGAGGAAGAAGTGAAGAGAGAAAAAGGTCTTTTCACTTCTGTTCTCTGTTTCTTTTTATACAAAAAAAAAGTTATATGAGTCAGAACAAAACCCACTATGCAGAATTAGCCAGACACCTTGAAATCTGAATAGCTCTACCACTGATTAGGATATGAACAGTTATAAAAGACCACTGCACCCACTTTAACAAGGATCCTGGAAAGAAAAAAATCATCTTATTTTTCTCTAAAGTCATCAGAGAGTTATAGAACTTTTAAGAAAGGAAAACAAAAGACCCACCACCACCCCCCAAAAAAGTCTAAACTGTGCTGTCCAATATGGTAGCCACTAGCCACAAGTAGCTACTGAGCTCTTGAAATGTTGCTGGTTCAGAGATGTGTAGTATGTATAAAATACATACCAGATTTTGAGGCGTTAGTACAACAAAAAAGAGTGGTTTTTTTTCTATTGATTACATGTTGAAATGATAATTTCTTATTTTTAACTATGGTAAAATACAACATTAAAAAAAATTTTTTTTTCGGTACCGGGGATTGAACTCAGGACCTTGCACTTGCCAGGCAGGCATAGCACCACTGAGCTAAATGCTTGGCCCTTATTTTTGCTTTTGAGATGGGTCTCACTGTGGACTCCAGCCTGGCCTTGAACTCACATGTAGCCCAAGCTGGCCTTAAATTCATGGCAATCCTGCTGCCTCAGCTTCCCAAGTGATGAGATAACAGGCATGCACCCCTATGCCAGGCATCTATAGTTTGGATCTTTTTTTTTTTATAGTTTGGATCTTAAATGTCCTCCAAAAGCCTTTGTGTTAAAAGCTTGGTTCCCAGTGTAGTGCTATTGAGAGGTGGTTGAGCCTTTAGAAGGTAGATACTAGTTGGAGGCCTTTAGGTCATTGGGGTGGAAGTTGCCCTTGAAGAGGATTGTTGGACCCCAGTCTCTCACTTTCCTTTTTGCTTCCTGGCCATGATGTGAGCATTTTTGCTCTGCAAAACACTCTCACCATGATGTCCTGCCTCACCACAGGCCCAAAGCAATGCTCACAAAAGATCAAGGACTGGAATCTTCAAAACTGTGAGCCAAAATAACTCTCTCTCTCTGTTTTTGTTTTTGTTTTTGTTTTTGTTTTTGAGACAGGGTCTCACTATGTATTTCAGGCTGACTTCAAACTCACATGTACCACCATACCCAACAGTCTTTTCATTTTTTATAAGTTGATTAACTCAGGTATTTTGTTATAGTGACAGAAAGCTGACAAGCACAGGAATCTTGAAAGACAACTCTTCTTGAATACTGCAATCTTGAGAAAGTTCTTGCCATAAATTTTATTACGAAGCCACATGTAGGGATGTCTTGTGAGAAGTCCAGTTATGGGCGCGTATGTATGAAGGCTCTTTTTTCATGGCCTTCTTTAGCTCTATTTTGTTAGAGTTTGACAAAAGTGACTCCATAAGTGCCAGTTGGTACTGGCAACTTTCACAGTGTGTATTTCAGAGTGCACAGTTTAGTATACATAGTTAAAGTACATTCACATTGTTCTGCAACCATCACTAGCATCCTTCCAGAACTCTTCTCATCTTGTAAAACTGAAACTTTATACCTATTAAACAGTAACTTCTTACTGACCCTTTTCCATAGTCAAAAATGCACTTCATATAGCTAACCTACTAAACATCACACCTCCACAACAGAGTGCACTAGAGATATGGCTTGCTGCCACTGCCCAGGACAGGGAGAGAGGATCATATGACATTTTACTAACCATGGAAAAGATCAAAATTCAAAATATGGCTTCTACTGAATATGCATTGTTTTCACACCATCATAAAATTGAAAAAGTATAAGTTCAATATTCATTAAGTAAGGGATCATCTATATTTGAAACCAGAGATGTACTAAAACTCAAACTACAACCCAGCCCACCTTTTGATTAACTGGAAGGGATTAGCTTCATACCCTGGCTGCCTGATGGAGGAGTATTCAAGCCTTTTCTGGGGGTATTTATTATATACTTTGGTCTCTTATATATAATATCTGGCATACAAAAATAACTTATGAAAGGCTGGGGATTTAGCTCAGGGGTGCCATGCCTGCCTGGCAAGCACAAGGTCCTGAGTTTGACAACCACCACCCCATACTGCAAAAAAAAAAACCAACTTATGAAACACATAAAGAAGTAAGAAAATGCAAGTGGTAATCAAGAAGGGAAAAAAAACAGTAAGTAGAAACAGACCCACAGAGAGCTCAAGTATTGAAATTGGCTGACAAAGACCGTTAAGTAACAATGATAAATATGTTTAAATTTTTCCAAAAGATGAACAGGTGAACAAAGATGAATTTGCAACAGAGAAATGGAAATATTCCAAATGTAACAAATGAAATTTTTAGAAATAAAAAGTACCTATCTGAAACAAAGAATGTATTAGATGGGCTTAACAGCAATACAAGGACAACAGAATCATCAGTAAAGTTAAAGATAGGACAGTAGGAAAGATCCAAAATGAAAAGAATTCAATGTTGTCTAAGCCCCTTGGGGGTGATCTCCTTATCATTCCCCCTCCCCAGTGTGCCTTTCCAGCCTCACCTTGTGCCAGAGGGCCCGGAGGCAGTTTCTCCTCAGGGCGGTGTGCTGCCATGCCAGGTACTCATCCACACGGGCACGCGCCTGCAGGTCCTGAGGGTACCAGTAGTCAGGAACCTTATACTTGCGCGTCAGGTAGAGTAGGATGGCCACACTGTGGAAGGGTGGAGCATAATGGGTGGGAGAGGGCACTGTACTATTGACTTTATACCCACTACCTTCCTTGATCTTTCTGACAATCTGCCAAGGTATGAGCCTCATTTTCCAGACAAGAAAAGCAGATTTAGAAGTGAAGGAAGCCAGCATGGTGGCACATGCCTGTAATCCCACCACTCAGGAGGCTGAGACAGGAGGATCACTGGGAATTTGAGTCCAGCCTGGGCTACATAGTGAATTCAAGGCCAGCCTGAACTACACAGAGAGACCCTGTCTCAAAATAGAAAGAAAAAAATCCTCAACAAAGTGTCCCATCTAATCAGAGATGATTTCTGATCAGAGAACCAAAGAGAGCTTCCTGGAAGAGGTGGCATCTAAGCTAAGCCTTGCAGAGGCTCAGTTCTTTCCAACCTGCATCCACTCTCATCCTTTAGCATCCAGACCAGCCTCAGATGGCCTGATTGTTCAGAAAGGCCTTCTCATAATAGCTTTGTCCTTCATGTCACACTTTCTGCTAAGAATCAGCTCTGTTCAAAGCAATGAGATGATCAGCCCTCTGGAAACTTTATGCAGAAAACACGCAGCATAGGAAGGATCTTGGAATATCTGAGCAGACAAGACTCCCTGGTGTTGTCTCCCTGCCCTGGGTTATGAGGCTAACATGGAGTAGGGTTCGTGATGGACCTTCAAAGACACAAGGTTGTATCAGTCAGGGCCATAGGAAAGCTTTCAGGAAATTGGGGTTTCCCAAGGGTTGGCTGCCCCAGCCAAAAGGGCAGAAAACCTCTGTTTCTACCACCAGTCCTGGTCCCTTATTAAGAAGCCTGCACCCACACCCCAGCTTAATGCCCCAGTTGTTCATCTTGTTCCTTGCTCAAGCCACCTCTGAGGAGGACTGCAAGACCCCATGAGCCACAGACCTTGTGAGGGTGACAGAAGAGAAATGCAGAGGTTGCACACTCCCCCTGGGCTGGTACCTGTGGGGTCTCAACATGGGCCAGACACAGGACTCAGGACACCAGGAGGCACCGGGAAGGAAGAGTGGTATATGTCAGAATGTCACAGAAATTCATTGGGATGCATCCATCTCTGGATTTCAGAGATGAACTCTAGAGATAAACTCTAGGTTCTCCTTGCTAGGGAAGGATGAGTCAGCTGACAAAAGAGGCAGAACTGGAAAAAGGCTTGGCCCTCCAAGAAGAGGGAGGTTTTCACTTCTTGAGATCCGCTGTGATATGAAACATCTATGTGTCTGGTGCCTCTCTCACAGGGGAGATCCACCTAGGAAAGCTGCCCCAGGGATGGGGACCCTAGACAGCCCAGATGCCACTGGGCCACCTCTATACAACCTGGGCCAGAGGGCTGCCTCCATGGTGGCTGAAGCTGCCACCCTTCCCTGCCCTGCTCCCTGACCCCACACTCTTGGCCAGGGACGCTCAACAACCAGAGGACAGGAACAGGGCTAAGGTAGGTGCCTGGTTTTCCAGCCATCCCAGGGAACTGGAACCAGTGGACAGGTTGAGGTCAGCCCCAGCTCTCTGTAGGATGTGGACAAAGGTGCCTTTCGCCAACTGAGGACTTTAGTTTCCTGGTCTGTAACACAGAGGGCTGGCTCAGGGTGGTTCCAGCAAGGCATGGCAGCAGCCCCAGGGGGCCCTGTTACCTCTCAGTCAAGGTGAAGTCCCCATCTTTCAAGGCTGGCACCTTCTTCAGGGGGTTCACCTGGACGAAAGCATCACTGAGGTGCTGGCCTGTGGAAAGCCCAGCATAAGAGGGGTGGGACTAGATCCCTGAGCCTTCCAGGTGGCCTGGGCCCATTCCCTGCAATTCCCAGGCCCAAGTTTCTTGGCTCTTCTCCCCTCTGGGATGCTCTCCTGAATGGAAAAGGCTGGTGGCAGCTGCTGGGGGAAGTGGGGATGGCTGCTCTGGCAGCTGGTACAAAATGGACTGGATACCCTTTGACAAGTCTTCATGGGCACAACCTCCCCCAAAGACTGCTTCCCTGCCACCCAGCCCGATGCACAGGGCACAGTGCCTGGGCCTGCATACACCCACCACCTCCCCTTTCCACCACTGCCAGCTTCATGAACTCACATCTGGAGTGTCCTAACCTACAAGGGGAGGTCATCTGGGTGGAGTTCTGACTTCCTACAGCACCCCTCCCTCTATGGCCTTCAAGGCAGGATGAACAAACACAGAGAAGTAGCTTTTTCCTGATTCTATTTACTTGTCACCAATTTCTACTGGCCTCTGTGTCCCCTTGCTCTCTCTGCCCTGAGGGCTACAGAGCTTGCCCTGCTTTCAGGCTCTGGCACCCACCCACAGCCCCTGAAAGGCACAGTCCAGTGTTCCCTGAGCCAGACCTCTGTATCAGCCTGTCTGAATGGTTTCTGTCCCTCCAGATGCAGCCAGACAAGCTTTTTGGGAAGCTTAAGTGTCAGTGATACTCTGCTCTACAGCCCTCAGTGGCTCCCCACTACTCCTGGAGCAAGTGGATGCTCCTCAAATCATGCACAATCCCCTTTTCCCTCCAGTCCCAAGAATACCCTCTGTTTACGGTCCTGTCCTAGTGAAATGCACATCTCTCTGCATCCTTGTATTTGACAGCCAACTCAGAGATCCCCTCATCCCTCACACCATCTGTCCTGACCCATACTCCGAAGAGGGGGCCCCCATGCTCAGCAAGCAGATGGTCCACAGAGGAGGCTGGGAGGGGGTGAAGTTTCAGGCAGGGGAATCATCCTGCAAAGGTCAAAGTGTTGGTGCAAGCACTGCATGGAAGGTATAGCCACCCAGCGTGGACCCTGAGCATGTGCATTCTGCTGCCCTCCCCTCCTATCACTCCACCCCCACCGGGCCTGAACCTTGGGCTGTCAACTGCATCCCTGAGCTCCTCAGTGATCTGCCAGAGAAACAAACATCCCGCTCAGCGTGCTGGGTTCACCATGGGGTGGGGAAGAGGGGGGGTGATCCTAGCAGGAAAGAGACAGGACAAGGTAAGAGAGGCAAAACAAGAGGAACAAGCTGGGCGTGGTGGTGCATGCCTGTAATCTCAGCACTCTGGGAGACTGAGGCAGGAGAATCAAAAATTTGATCCCAGCCAGGGCAATTTAGTGAGACCATGTCTCCGAATTAAGAAATTTTAAAAAGGGCTGAGAAGCTGGGTGTGGTGGCACATCTCGTGCCTGTAATCTCAGCACTCGGAGGCTGAGACAAGAGGGTCACCACAAGTTCGAGCCCAGCCTGGGCTACTTAGTGAGTTCAAAGCCAGTGTGAACTACATAATAAGACCCTGTTTCAAGGGGGGGGGGGGTGTAAAGGACCTAAGTTCAATTCCCTGTACCAATAAATAAATACAGACAGCAGAGGGCACAGGTAGAAAGGCAGGTCCCCAGTGCAATGCCCCCTCTTTATGCTGCTGCCAGCCACAGCACTGAGGACCACAAAGGAGGGTCCTGATTCTGTCCCAGCCTCCACACTCGGTCCCCAACCCCTCTCCTCCAGACTCCATCTTTCTAGAGGCCTCTGTCCCGGGATCCCAGATCACATCCATTTCTGTTCGCCAAGTCTCCTCTCCTCCTGCTGCTTGGCCAGTCACTTGGCTTCAGCGGAGCCCCTAGTGTTTATTCCGTGGGACTGCAGAGTTTGGAGACTGCCCAGGCTTGGATCTCCCTGGTGGCTCACGTTTTCCCCAGTCTCCAAACCAGACCAGCGATGGCCCCTGGAAGGGGCGGTGTGAGAAGGAGCCACGAAACTGTTGGCAGCCCCTCCGCCCCTCCGCCCCTCCGCCCCTCCGCCCCTCCCCGCCTCCTCTCAGATCCCCAAACCCGAGGCCCGGCCCACCCTTGAGCAGATCCACGGTTCTCAGCTGGAAGGGGATGCCGTTCTTCTTGGCGAAGATGTAGATGGCTCGGCAGGGCTGGGACAGCAGGTCCAGGTAGAGCTCCAGGCCCATGGCGGAGACCGCGGGACCAGATTCGCAACCTGGGGCACACAGCAAAAACTCTGGTGCAGGGTCTCTAGTCTGAGCCGCGCGGTCAGGCCTGGCGCGGCCACGCCCCAGACACCGCCCCCTGGACACTTTGCCCCAATTGCTGAAGGCCGGAGGGCGTGTCCGAGGGGCTGGACCCTTAGGGTCTGAGCCAGAGCAGAGAGTGATTAGGAGTGGAGACTGTCACTGGAGCTGGGCGGAGAGAGGTACAAAGGCGCCCCAGTCTCAGTCTTCTTGTGATTTCCTTATTTGACTTTGCGTAATACCTTCGAGGGGGAGACTCCTGGCATATATCAGAATTGTCTATACCCCCCACTTCACAGATGAGGAAACTGAGGAACTGTGTGATAATAGACCCAGAAAGTCTGACTCCAGAGTCCGTCCTCATAGATCAACATTCAGAGATCTTGCTGCCAGCCAAGTGGCAAAACTTCTGGGCTTGTATTGAGCATTTTGTGATCATTCGCATCGCTCACTTTATACGCTCTGTAATTTAACAGCTATGGTCATTCAGCTCCTGCCAGCACAGCGCCCTCAACCACATTCCCTGGTTGTCATAGTTCCTTTTGGACTGCTATAACAAAATGCCTTAGACTGAGCAATATGTAAACGGTAGAAGTTTATTGCTTGGTCTTGGAGGCTGAGAAATCCAAGATCGAGGTTCCAGAAGGTTGCTTGTCTGGTGAAGGCTTGCTGCCCTCTGCCTCAAAGATAAACCTCCTTGCTGGGTCCGTACATGGCCAGAAGGGAAAGAAAGTTCCTTTCAACCTTTTTCAACTTTTTTTTAAAGATATTGGGGATTGAACCCAGTTTACTGAGCTACATCCCCAGCCTTTTTTTTTTAATCTCTTATTTTGAGGCAAGGTCTTGCTAAGTCCGGAAGTTGCCCAGGCTGGACTCAAACTTGCAGTTTTCCTCCCTCAGTCTCCCAGAATGCTGGGATTATAGATGTGCACCACCACACCCAGCTTCAACCTGTTTTATGAGAGCAGTAGTTCCATTCATGAAAGGAGAGCCCTCATGACTTAGTCATTTCCCAGAAACCCCTCTAATACGAGATTCCAAAATAACAGGACAGCAATATTCAGTCCATCACACTGAATCTGTTTTTTCCTTCTCTTCACTTCAGTTTCTCCACCTTTAGAATAATGGGGAGAGTAGAGGCCTCCCAAGCCCTGGCAACTCCAGATCTTGGGTTCACCTGCTGAGCCTCAAATGCTGGGTTTCCCTTTGCCACCCAGGGACCCCCAGGCCTTGCCACCCAGATGATTAAATGAAGAAGGCAGCAGAACCACTGAGCTAAACCCCTGGCCCTAAGATGATTAAATGATATCACTGCCACATGTTAATTTCTGAAACAAATTAACTAAAAACACATTGCCAGAGCATAACATTTTCTACACAGTAAGAGACATTTCAGCAAAGAAAGTGAGGGTTGGCAATGGTGATTTTGGGGGAGGGATGCTGGAGGGCACATGCATGGCCAGTGCTCTACCACTGAGTTAAACCCCATGTTCCCTTTTTTGAGATAGAGCTTTTTTTTTTTTTTTGGTACCAGGGATTGAACTCAGGACCTTGCACTTTCGAGGCAGATGGCAGCACCACTGAGCTAAATCCCTGGCCCAATGTAGAGCTTTTTTGAGACCTGGACTATGTCACTCAGACTGGCCTTGCACTTTGGATGCTCCTGCCTCAGCCTCCCATGTAGCTGGGCTTATAGGCATGCATCATTACCTCCATCTATGGTAACGATATTTAAGTGAAAAACAGTCTAAGGAAAGATGAGAAATTCAGACTTCCTTGTTGAAGTTTTTTTGTTTTTTGTTTTTGGCACCAGGGATTGAACCCACAACCTTGCACTTGCAAGGCAGATGCAGTATCACTGAGCTAAATGCCCGGCCTCCTTGTTGAAGCTTTAAAAGGTACTAGACACTTGGAGGAGGCAAGAGTTTTCTTATCCTCACATCTCAGTGACTCAGTGACTCACCAGCCAGTGTCCCAGAGGGGAGCTGTCAGGATCCTGGTCCAAGGGTGAGCCAGTCTTACAAGTTTAAAACCGAATTTGGTGCAAAATCAGTATCAGCCATGTTCTTTGGGATATGTCTTAGTTACTTTTTTTGCTGAGGCAAAAATATCCAACACCCAAAGTTAAAGGAGGAAAGGTTTATTCCAGCTCATAGTTTGTAGAAGTGTCAGTCCATAGTCGGTTGGCTCCAAGGCAGGGTAGCATGGCAGAGGAGCATCAGAGAAGAAACAGTCCATGGCAAAGCAGGACAGGCAAAAGGCAGCAAGCAGCAGCAGCAGCCACTGCCTGCCTTCTCCCTCTCCCTTTATATTGCACCCAAGCTATAAACAACTGGTGCCAGCCACACAGAGGGTGGTTCACCCTTAATCCCAGCATCACACTCTTAATGCCAGTATCACTCTTAATCCACATTCACATATCCTAATCCAGCTGCCTTTGAAATTTCTCACCTATGATTGGATGAAGCTTTGGAGGGACAGCTAGATATAAGCCATAACAAGATAGCCTTGATGGCTTAGAAGAAGTGACCATTTTTGTGGCAAGGACCTGAGGGGGGTGGTCTCCAGACAACATCAAGCTGGGACTTTCAGTTCTACAACCACAAGGAAATGAATTCTGTCAAAATTCCAAGTGAGCTTGGGAGGGGAGCCTTCCTCAGTCGAACTTCAAATGATGGGAAAGGCAAGGCAGCTTCTTCCAACCTCATGAATTTGGGGGGAGGTTGAACACCAGTATGAGTTTGAAGACTGAGAACTCAACCCTGGCTGATTGTGTTGATTGTAGCTGGAAGACTGAGGCAGGAAGATCACAAGTTCCAGCCCAGCCTGGGCAACTTCTCAAAAAAAGGTGTGGGTGGCAGTGCATGGTGGCACACACCTGTAGTCCTAGCACTCAGGAGACTGAGGCAGAAGGATTTCCACAAGTTTGAGGTTAGCCTCAGCTACATAGTGAGTTTGAGGCCAGCCTGAACCACATAGCAAGACCCTGTCTCAAAAAAAGGGTGGTGGTGGGGATATAACTCAGTGTGAAAGCCCTGTGTTTAACCCCCAGTATGGGGGGGGGGGGAAGGAAAGGAAAGGAAAGAAGGAAAGGAAAGGAAAGGAAAGGAAAAGGAAAGGAAAAAGAAAGGAAAAAGAAAAGCCAAGTCAGAGCCCTGTCCCAGCCAGTGTCTCTGGCTTTTCCATGTGATCTTTCCCATTCCCACAAGTTCTGCCCTTTTGTCATCTACGCCTTCTTTCTTCTTCCTCTCTTCTCTTTCTTCTTTTCCTATCTTTGGGGATTGGACTTAGGGCCTTGCACATGCTAGTCAATTGCTCTGCCACTGAGCTACATCCCCATCCCAATTTCCTTTCCTTTCTTCTTAAGATACTGGGCTTAGTTTGCTCTTATTTTTCTAGTTCCATAAGTTATAACATTAGATTTTTAATTTGAGATCATTCTTTTTCAATGTGTGTATTTACAGCTATAAATTTTCTTGTTGGTGCTGCTTCTATTGCATCCCACACATTTTGGTATGTTGTATTTTCATTTGTTAAGATACTTTCTAATTTTCCTTGTGATTTCTTTGACACATTTGTTGTTTACATGTCTGTTATTTAATCTCTACCTATGAATTGTCTGGTTTTCCTTCTGATATTAATTTCTAATCTCGTTCTACTGTGTTCAGAGACAATACTTTGCATGATTTCAATCTCCTTAAATTTGATATTTATTTTATGGACAAATATGTAGCCTGTGCTGAAGAATATTCCACATACACTTGAGAAAAATGTTTATTCTGCTATTGCTGTGGGGAATGTTCTATTAGGTCCAATTGGTTTATAATGTTGTTCCTTGATGTATTTCTATCAAGTTATTCTGTTACACCCCCCGCCCAATACCGGGGATCAAACTCAGGACCTTGCAATTATGAGGCAGGCGTATCCCCGGCCCCAAATTCTGTTATTGAAAGGGGGTGTTGAAGCCATCAGCTATTGTTGACAATGTCATATTTATCCTTTAAGTTTTGCATTATTTATGAAAAATGAGAGGACCTGTGACCTCCTACATCAGACTCTGCTTATACCAACTGTCCCCAAATCAGCAACCATGATGGTTGTTCCAGTTCTTTATTAGATAAAAGAACAAAATTGTTTTTTAGTGTCTCCCCCAAGGAAGGCGGCTCAGAGGGCTGAGTCAGTTGGGCTCTGGAGGATGCGCTGCCTCTGGGTCACTTGTAAGTCTCCAGAAATTTGCAGATCCTCTCCTTGACCACTGGATCCAATGTCGAGACATCCCACTCTGCTAACTTCACCAATCGGTCATGGGCCTCCCAGAAGAGGCCAGAGCCGATGTACAGCTCCACCCGCATGCGCCACTCCACCAGCTTGGAGCTGCTGAGGAAGACATTATGATCGCCCCCCATGGGCTGTAGACAGACAAAAAGGAAAATGTGGTCAGGCTGGGGATGTGCCCCCTTGGGTCTTCTTTTGCAGTCTCAAGGGCCTTCCTCATCAAAGACTTAGTCATTCAAGGCCTAGGCTAGGGGTCACAAGCTATGTAATAGATGTGAAATTAGAATGGAAGACCCATAATTCCCTGGGTTCTTTGGTCATTGGTCTTGCTGCAAAGTTTCTGAATCCCTTTCTGAGGTGACCCCTTGCTGAGGAAGTTTCCACTTCTCTAGCCTGCAACCTGCCACGGGTCATGCTTTTCTGAGGGAAACTCTCATCTCCAAGGATGGGGAGGGGACCTCAGCTCCTTTCCTCCTACACTGAACTTCCCTCTGTAATCAGGCACAGAGGCTGAAAGAGGAGATGCGACAGTTTGGTTGGCTTATTAAGAAATATGCATTCAAGGTGTTAGAGGACTCAGAAGGGGTACAGGGGGATAAAGTATAAAGGGTGTAGGCCAGAATGGTTTTTCCTGGTACATAGCACTGAGCATTGAACAGGGACAAAAATGACCATTTTGCCTACTAACCAGGGAGTGTGCTGGCCTCTCAAGAGTGGAACTATTGGAGGTGGTGACATCTTTGGAAGGAAGGCCCTAGTGGAAGGAAATTAGGTCATTGGGGTATTCCCCTGAAGGGGATTATGGGCACTGGGCTCTTTCTCTTTTTTACTCTTTTGCTTCCTGGCTATGAAGTGAGCAGTTTGCTCCACTCCTGTTTCTTGCCATTGCTATCTAGCAGCCCCATCAGAGGCTTGAAATCAATGAGCCCACCCAGTCATGGACCAGAACCTCTAAAATTGTGAACCAAAATAGACCTTTGCTCTGTATGCGTGAACTACCTCAGGTATTTTGTTATAGTGGATGAAATCTAACACACTGGAGGAGCTGGGGGGCACTGGGGACAACACCACAGGGGCATCAGAGGTAGACAGCCAGAGTGTGCCATGAAAAAAGCCCAGACGCATCCAGGCCTAGATTAAGACTGAGTAGCCAGACTGTGCACCTGGAGACTGAGGAAGGTAACTAGACACCTGAGGGGAGGCCTGAGTGCTGCCGTGTGCTGTGTAATCTTGGAAGATGTTCTGTCTTCTGAGGTTTCAGCTCAGAAACGGAAGCACTTCCACTTCCAGAGACAGGGTGAGGCTGGGGACAAGTGGACAGCACAGAGAATGTTTATTAAGGACAGCTGTGTCCAGGGGAGCAGGCAGGCTGTGCTCCCTCAGTGGAGAAACTCCTGCAGCTGCACCAGCTTCTGGGTCAGCTGAGGGTCCTGCTGAGCCTCATGGGTTTCCCAAGGCTGGAGTATGAGCTTGGCATCCTCCATATGGGCCCACTGCACTCCTGGATGAGTTTGGTCTTAGAAGTCACACACAATAGTAATGGGACTCAGCCCCTTAACCCACGTCTTAGAGGCTAAACTGGTGGGAAAGCGATGCATGCATAAGCTCCTTGAGTACCATCAAGTCCGCCAGAGAGTTTCTCAGTGGCCAAGGAGGCCCAGGCCAGCAAGATCACCTCATTCAGAGGCTGCAGGGCTGGTGTTAGCCTCCCCAACAGCCACTTCAGCTGTGCAGCAGCCACAGGCTTCCTTGAGAAAAAGGGGCCAAAGAGATTGGGCTGACGTAAAAGGAGCATCTCCTCCTGGACCCTTCCAAGCCTCCTCAGCCTCCTCATCTCCTCCTACTCCCATCAGCTAGTGATGCCCCTGGGGCTCTGTGCTCAAAAGACTCTGAGGATTCTTTCAAGCTCAGGGGAAAGAGTGTTGCAGTGCCTGCCCAGGCAAATGGAAGGGAGTTCTGAGGTCCTGGCTCCTGCCCCAGCCTGCACAATAGGCTGACAAGGGATTATCTTGCACAGGTAGACATTAATGGTAGGCAGCTGGATAGTTACGTGCTGTACTCATGGAAATAAGCACGGACAGGTGCCAGTTGCCACCCTCTGGTCTTTGTGGCTTAGATAGAAAAGGATAGCCACAGTGTGGGCAGAAGGTGTGAGGGGTCTTCTTAAGCCATCAGGCAGGGCTGAGTATCTTCTTTCTTCATACAGTGATTTGACCAAGTTTCTCCCGAACTCCATCTCCAGGGTAGGACCTCTCTACTACTGCACCCTCCTGATGCTGCATGTGATGTATCTGAGAAAGAAATTCCAAGTCCTGTGTACAGCAAGCAAAGAATTGCAAGTGTACAATCAATGGTAAAAGAAAAAGAAGCTACATTTTTTGAAGGTAACTTGAAGGTGTGCTCAGGTTCATATCAGCAGAAACAAGCTGGTATCATGAATGTGAAAAGGACTGCGGGGGAATAGGAAGAAGGAAAGATAAATCAGGGTTTCAGACTTAGAAGATGTGCACCCCAGCCCAGGTGACTCTCATTGGATCTCTCTAGATAAGATTGACAGAAATAATTGACATCTTAGGGGTACCTTAGTACACATGACTCTCTAAGAATCCACTCTGTTTTAATCACATGCATGACATGTGGCCCCTTTGGGTTAGGATTAACTAAAAGTAAAACAAAGATTAATCTTTATTTCGGGAAACTGTGGGTCAAACTTGAGTCCAGCTTCCAGGCCAGCCTCCTTGCCTCCAGGCTGGCCCCAGCCCAACACTCTGGGCCCTCTGACTTGTTTCTACACAGGCACCAGCAGGGATTTCTGAAGTTCCAATGTGATCACTTGCTCCCTCTTGCAATACCCTCCCATCTGGTTTGCTCAGCCCTGGGGTGTTTCCCCCCACATCCACCATGGTCACACTCCCAGGCTTTGTTTGCACCACCCAGCATTGTGGCCTGCCTGTGACCTCCTCTTGGACTGCTGTCCACTTATCCTTTGTTAGGAGCCAGGCCTTGTGATATCTAGGGCTGGGCTGTGGATAAGGACTTTGTGGACCTGGGGGACAGCCCATGGGGTGGGCAGAGCACTGTGCCCTGGCATGGGCACTGAAATATGCTGGTTGAGTCAGACATAGAGCAGGCAGCAAACTAGAGTTACCTTGGCCCTTTTAGACACTCAGCCAACGTCTTTCAGGAAGTTGGAGATCCCACTGTGGCCATACCTTACTGACCCATACGAGGGGCTATAATACTTCCCCACTCTTTTCACAAGAACTGAAGACTGCCCATGGACAGAACATTTGAGGGCATGCCCTTCCCTAACACACATTCACAGATTATGTGGCTTGAGTGGGACAGACACCACTCTGGTTCCAGGGACAGCACATGGCCCAGCCTGGCAAGTAAGGACCTTGCAGTCTTGGCCTCTATGACAGTGTCAAGCAAGGTCATTGTGAGCAAATCCTGGGGCCATGGCTGCTGATCCTGGGCATGAGGGACTGGAACATATGTACAAAGATGACCCCTGGCCAGGCCACTGGACTTCTCCAAGGAGAGGCTCTGGAGGCCACTGAAAGCATGACCAGCATAGGCCCTTCCCCACTGGAGAGGCAAAAACAGGGCCAGGCAGCCTCTAGGAGCCAGGTTGTCCCATAGCCAGCTGTTCTGGAGGCCAGGCCGGCAGCACCTAGAGGCAAGCAGGCCCAGCACGGCAAACTGTCCCTCAACAAGCCCTGGAGGGAAACTGGGCCCAGGTCTGCCATGCTCAGAGGTGCCAGTAGGCCTTGGTTTATTGCCTTTGAGTTTATTGCCCTAACAGCCACACCCTGTGCAAGCAGCTCCTCATCCAGATTTGCTATCAGGGATCTGGGGCCACAGGGCTGCAGTGAAAGGAAGGAATGAGAGAGAAAAGACAGAGAAACAGGATAACAAGATGGGAAAACTTAGAGAACTGAGAGGCATTTGTTCATTCAATCATTCATTCATTCAATAGAGTGAGACTCAGAGACACATAAAAAAATCAGTGGAGGGTGGGCCGGGGATTTAGCTCAGTGGTTTTGCTGCCTGCTGCGCAAGTGCTAGGACCCGAGTTCGATCCCCGGTACCAAGAAAAAAAACAAATCAGTGGAGGGAATGAACAAGGACAAGTGACTTTGCCTCCCAGCATCCCCACTCATATGCATGGACTTCCCCAGTGCCCTCCACCCACCCAATCTTCATACTTCCAGGAAACATTAGTGTAGCCCTTCCCTCTTCCTAGGGCACCAGTTGAAATTCAAGGTCACTTCCAGGGGTCTTTCCTACCTCTCCTCATGCCAGGTGACCTAGGGATCCTGCTACCCTGTTTAAGTTGGTACACAGCATGGGTAGTTCCATGGAGGGCATTTTCCAGGACTTACCTGTCACCTACACAGCACTGGGAGTCTAGTGTGGTGGTGCATACCTGTAATCCCAGCACTCAACAGGCTGAGGCAAAAGGATCACCACGAGTTCACGAGCCTGAACTACATAGCAAGACCCTGTCTCCAAAACACAAAACGAAACAGAACAAACCACTACTCCACCAGCTGATCTCATACCTGCATCATCTCCTCCAGTGACATGAGATCAGCCAGCGTCACCTGCTGGCCCATGAGGAAGGCCTTGTTCCCCAAGAACTTCTCTTCCGATGCTGCAGAGCCCAGGCCACACTGGTCTTATTTCATTCTATCTTCTCCTCAGGCACCTGGGTCCCCATGAGTGGTGTGATCATCTGGTGAGGACAAAGGATGAGTTCAATCTGTGACTCCAGCTTCCCTTAGATCCCGGAGAGTCAACTCTCCAGATGACTCTCCTTACCCAGGTCCACAGGGTCACACCAAAGGTGTCAAGGATGTTGTCAGCATGCCAGCCCAGGTACTCATGGATTCGGGCAGAGGCCTGCAGGTCAGGTGGGTACCAGTGGTCTGCCACCTGGCACTTATAACTCTGGTAAATCAGGATGGCTGAGCTGGGAACTGGAGTGGGAAGAGTGACTGGAAAGACCCTGGTTCCAGGCCTTTAACTCCCAGCAGCTCCCATCTCCCTGTGAGACAGACCTTGGGCTTCTCTGCATTTGATGGGCTGTCCTCTAGCCCCGGACCTCATCTCCAGCTCTGTGACTCTGCCCTCTCCCTTGACTACACACCCTTCTTTTTCATTTTGTTTTGGTGGTACTACAGATTGAACTCAGGGCCTCCTGCAAGCTATATTCTCTGCCCTCTTTGTTGTCCTGGCACTGACTCTTGGTCAGAACTTCACTTTGCCCTTTCAGAGTTTCATCTCTGTGAAACGCCAGGATCTGGCCTATGAGGTAGAAACTGTTTTTTTCTTTTTGAGACAGGGGACCACTAGGTAGTCTAGACTGGCTTGAACTCATTGTGTAGCCCAGGCTGGCCTTGAACTGGTGGCAATCCCCCTACCTCAGCCTCTCAAGTGTTGGAATTATAGGCATGCTTGTTAACCCTTTTGCATATGAGGAAACTAGAGCTCAGAAGAGTTAAGCGACTTGTCTGAGGCTGCTCAGCTCAGAAAAGGATCCCTGGAGCCCTAGAACCTTGCATGGGGCTGGCACGGGGGTGCTCCATGGAGTCCTTTGAATGTTCATGTACAGGGTTCAGGGATCAGGAAAGGAATCATGTCCTTGGATTTCTCACAGGTCCCCCAGTCATCACTTCTATAGCTACCTGACCTCTTTGTAGCAGACACCTCTGTCCAGTATTAGCAGGCTATAGTGGCACAATCTTCTTGCCCCTCCATATTCAGCTGTGTTACACTGGAAATAGTCCAATCAGCTAAGTTCACTTCCAGCCAAGGTCAACTCAGCTCCAGCTAAATTCTCTCCCTCTGAATTAACCGTTTGTTCTCTTCAGCAAAAATATGCTTGTGCCCTCATTCTACAGTCCTGCCTGATTGATACTCGTTATCAGCAGGTCTCCCAAGGCCTGCCCAGCTTCCTCCTTCCCACACTTGTAATGAATAAACACTAGATGTCCTGGGAGTTCTTTGTCTTTGCTGCCAGAGCAGCTTAGATCAGCCCAAGACTCAGTTTCTCTCAAGTCTCTGTCTCTGTGTTTCTTTTAATTCCCACTTTCCTATCTCGTGGATGTCGTACTGGCTTGCGGGAGGCCAGGACCACTGCAGAGGTCTCTGGCAAGTCCCATTACCCTTTCCCTACACCTCCTGTCCTCTTTCTGCCTAGCAGAAGTGAGGTAAGAGATTAGGGCTGGAGCTGGTCTATCACAGCTTAAATGGGCACCTGTATTCAGACACCTGCTTTTTTTTTCCCCTTAAATTCTTTTATTGGTACATTTTAAGTATACAATACACATTCATCATTGGGCACTTGTACCTTTACATGATATATCTTGGGTCTTATTTTTTCCCCATTTCCTGTCCTCCCTTCACCCCCTCCACCCTTCCCTATTTACAAAGACTTTGTTTCCATTTTTTCCTTTTCTCATAATTTTTCCTTTTCCTTCTTTCCTTTCCCCTACCCCTCCCACTTCCCCTACCCCTTTGGACCTTTTCTTCCTATTTCACATTATCAGTTACCGAATATTTTCTCTGGTGTGAGAAACTTAAAGTGTAAATAATGATTACAATGAATAACAGACACCTGCTTTTAATTGGACTCATGATGTGGGTAAGCTTGCTAGGGCTGTCTCTTCAGGTTCTTGGTAGTTTACCTATATCCTCTTTGCCATGCTTTATTCCCTACAGGAAGCATAGAAATAAAATTCCTTAGACACTTTTTCCAAATAACAGCATGGAAAAATAAATGTTTCTAATTGCTGAATCTGTCATAGTTCCATCTTTTAAGACAGACCAGTAAATATTCTGACCTGCTCCTTCTCTCATTTGGCCTCTATTTCCTCAATCTAATAGTAAAGTTTATCTATGTCATGCCTGGCCTAAGTGAGACCTTCACAAACAAACAGGACAAAGCAAACAGGCCACTTTCAGCAAACAACAAGCTATTTCTCAGTAAACAGCACAGATTGCCCCAAGACAAAATACACAATCTCTCTGGTGCTGAGAGATCCAGTGATTGTCTATACACCTGCACTGACTGTCCTTGGACACTAGCCATAAATATTTCCTAGATCACAATGTCCTTTTCAATACCTATATAAGCCTAATTCCTTTCCCAGCTAGGTGCTAATATTTCCCTCTCAATGTTAGCCCATTCACACACAGATGTAACAGATTTGTCTTTTCCCAGTGAGCTGCTAAAATCCATCCCTGATTTTAATCTCTGTTCACTGGAATAAACTTTTCTTTTTCTTCACAAAGCCTGTCTCTGAGTGAGTGGTTTCATACATCCCCGTTTATAACAATCTATTCAAGGCTTCAAATGATGATCCAGACTACAGGCCATGACTCTCCTGACAAATTCACAGAGCTTTCTCCCATTGAACAGGCAGCTCAACAATTCTCAACATACAGGTACTCTTTTCTCACTGTCTTCTGACAGGTACTTATTACCCCAGCCAGTAAATCCCAATGGTAGTAAATCCCAAGGTAGTCAGAGAGCACATAATCCCCAATAGGTAGAGCCTATTTTCAGCGGCGATCAGGTATGTGAAGAAACAGACTTCCCTCCCTCAGTATCTCATAAAGAATTATAGGGATTATGTCTCTCAGGGGGAAATGAGGTAAGAGAATAGGCTGGGGGCAAAATCAGTCAAACTGGGAGTAATCTGTCAAAGTCATGGAGACCTAGGGCATATTCACACAACAGAGGATCTGGGATGACTCTGAAGTTCCTGAGCACTGTTTGCAGGACCAATTAGAAAAGTACTATTTTCAATCCTTAATTTACGTCTGGCACAAAACCAAGCAAGACTATAGGACAGTTTAAATCAGGCACGAGGCCAAGTGAGTTTTTGATAGAACAACAATCCCAAATGTCTTATTTGTATGAGGGATAAGCCAATCTAGGAATTCCAGATATATAAGATTCCCTCCATTATCTTCATGGCTTCTGTGAGTCTGTTCACCAGTCTGCTCTCAAACTGCAGAGTACACTTCTTTTCCAACTTTCATAAACATACATCCCTGCTACCCTTTCTGTGTGTCCTGCCTAATTATTTGTTCAGGACACTAAGCACCTGGAAAGAATTTCGCTGGGACCCAAAAGCCAGTAACAGGAGAACCCACCAGGAGCTGTGCCTTCAGGCCCTGGCGCAGGGCCACTTTGGGTAGTCGGGGGTCATCTGAGAATTCAGGAGAGGCCCTTTCCAACTTCCACTTGTTGAACCTACTCTCTGCACAACACCAGACAAATGTCCCTTGTTCTCTCTTCCATACCTCTCAGTTTTGGGGGGAGAGGCTCCAGGGGCCTGCAGAGGAGGCTAAGAATGAGAGATGGGCAGAGACACGAGTCCACCTAGACACCCCAGACTCACTACTGGGCTGCCTACTCTCCCCACCCCTTCATGTTCCCCTCACTGCCCCAGACTCTGAGAGGACCCACAACAGGGAAGGAAAGGAAGCCACGCGGGCTTAGGGCTTAGGAGGTGAGAAGGAAGGAAGGCACCTTTCGGTCAGGAGGAAGTCCCCGTCTTTGAGGACAGGCACCTTCTGCAGGCTGTTAACTTGGAAGAACTTCTTGTTCAAATGCTGTCCTGAGGAGGAAGAAGTCAGAAGAAAATGTGCACAGGGCATAAGCTGCACTTCTCTGACCTTCCCCTCCCCCTCCCTCCCTCTCCCATCAGAGCGCCACTCCAGGCCTGGAGCCAGGGATTCAAGGAAGGAACTCTCAAAGTCTAGTTATTTTTTCCCCATCCCGCAGAGTAAAAGGTACAATCATCATCATCCCTTGCAAAGTGGCATTCGAAAATTAAAAGAGGGCTGAACTTTTTTTTTTTTTTTTTGGTGCCAGGGAGCGAACTCAGGACCTTGCGCTTTCGAGGCAGGCGGTGGCACCACTGAGCTAAATCCCCAGAACCATAAATTTTATTTTTTTAAATTTTTTAATTTTTTTAATGTTTTGACTTTTTTTCCCTTAGATTCTTTTATTGATACATTTTAGGTATACAATACATTTACATTTATCATTGGGTACTTGTACCTTTACATGATGTATCTTGGGTCTTATTTTTTCCCCCATTTCCTGTCCTCCCTTCACCCCCTCCACCCTTCCCTACTTACAAAGACTTTGTTTCCATTTTTTCCTTTTCTCATAATTTTTCCTTTCCCTTCTTTCCTTTCCCCTTCCCCTCCCACTTCCCCTACCCCTTTGGACCTTGAACTTTAAGGCCAGTCAGCAGAGAGCATTCATTCTTCAGTGGGTAGCGCTGTGGAAGCGGAGAGGGAGTCTGACCGCCTTGGGGAAGAAGAGAAGGGCAGGCGCTCAGATTGAAGCCCCCAAGGGGTCTGTGGGTGCACCAGGTCTGCACAGGCATAGAAAGTCAGGCCAGACCACCTTAGAGCAGATCCACGGTTCGCAGCTGGAAGGGGATGCCATTCTTCTCGGCGAAGAGGTAGATGGCGCGGCAGGGCTGGGACAGCAGGTCCAGGTAGAGCTCCCCGCCTATGACTCGGACGGGGCTGATGACCGGACCCTAGGGACGGCGGAGACCGGCAGCAGCAATAGTAGTGGCCGCAGTAGTAGTACGTGGTGATCTCTGGGGCTGGAGGGACGGAGCGGGAAAACTACCCAAGAGTCGAGTCAGGGAGAGTACGACCAGAAGTGAAGGCCCTGGCGTTCGCAGACTTTTTTATTTTCTCTTGATATTGGGGGTTGAACCCAAGACACAAGCCTCCCCTGTCTACGACCAGGTAGGTGGGGCCCAGCTCAGAGTCTGACCGCGCGCGACCTGGCTCCGCCTTCCCGAGCCCCCTAGGAAGGGAGGAGGAGGGGTTGCCGGATTTCCGGCCCTCTCCCGTCCCGCACCGCCTCCTCCCTCGGAGTCACGCCCCGCGCGCCGAACGTTCTGGGAGGGTGGGTTACTGCGTGGGTTGCAGTTGGCTCAGACAACAGCCTCGCATTGGTCAGTTAGGAGGCGGTTACCACAGGCCACTGTGACCAGGATCTCTGCGGGCACCGTGGCTCCATCTTTGCCTGCAGCCTCTAGGCTGAAAGGACAAGGAGGAAAAACTACCCGGAAGTCGGGGAGAGTAGAGGAAGGGGCTGGGATTCGCTTATTTTTTGGATGGAGCGCAGAAGGCTAGAGTTGGAGACTCCAACCCGGCTCAGAAGTTGAATCTCGGGCAGGATGAAAGGAACTATGCAGAGTGGCAGAGGATGGAAAAGGAATGGACTGGAAAAAATGAGGAAAAGGAAATGTAAGAAACGGAGTCTGAAGGAGAGCTCCCAGCAAAGCTGAGGCTTTGCCTCATATTCCAGCCCTATAAAGTATAATGAACCCCTGCTAGTTTTTGGAAAGTCAGTATTTGTTATGTATAAGATAGGGCAGGAAAAAGGAGGTGGAACAGAGAGTAGGAAAAGAAAAGTTCTTTGTACCTCAATCAAGGCCCAGGAGGTTGCTTTCTCATGTGGTTGGAAGCCTGACCACAGCTCTCTAATGCCTAAAGCACCCTCTTAACCACACTGATACTTCTACCTTCGGGAGAGATTTACCCTCTGGAAGGGAAAGAAAGACAGATGGACACACACCAGTAAGTGGTGAGAGGACCACATGGAAGCCCAACCTGGAACCAGGCCTTGGCTACAGCAGGAGCTTCCTCTCACCCAATTCCGTTTCAGGGCTTTTGAGTCCAATAGACCAAGTGTAAGACTAGAGGGATGGAAGAAGACCCTCTGTTACTAATTCTTGCCAATAGGAGACCTCACGAGGGACATTCTTCTTGGATTTGACATACACACTCTGTCTTGGTTAATTTTCTTGTTGCTGAGACAAAATTCCCAAAGTTAAAGGAGGCAAGGTTTATCTGGTTTATAAAGGTTTCAGCCCATACTTGGCTGACTCCAAGGCAGAGTGGCATGGCAGAGGGGTATCACAAAAGAGAAACAGTTCATAGCAGGCTGAAGAAAGCAAAAGCAGCAAGCAGCAAGCCACAAGCAGGGACCCTCTTTCTGTCCCTTATATCCTATCTAGGATACCCGAAAGGTAGGTATTCTAGCACTCACACCCAGGGTGGGGCAACTTTAATCCTAGTAGTTTACCATGAATCAGTCACAGCATCACATCCTTGATCCCAACATCACACACCCTAGGTCCAGTCACCTCCAAAAAGCTCCACCTATGACCTTGTGAGGCTTTTGGGGGACATCGAGAGAGATACAAGCCATAACACACTGTCTCCATCTTAATGTTCATGCTTTGCTCATCCTACCCCAGGGCACCTTGGGGTCTAAGCCCACATTCTTGGGGTTGTCTCCCTACAAAACCTGCCATGATTAGGTGAATGGTTCCTGATGGAATATCCCAATAGAGAAGTCATCAAGCTCCCAAAGTTTTCTGAGGCTGCTTTGATATCTGTAAAATGATTGATGCTGTATCCCTTTGTGGGGTTGTTACAAAGACCTAGTGAGATACTGAAAGTGCTTCAGTATTTTCCACAAATGCGAGGGAAAAGTGTAAGACCGAGGGCCTTACCAAACGCTCCGAGGAGCTGACTGCAGCGACGAACACCCGGGAAGGAACACACCGGACAAGTTGGAAAATAAAACAGACCTTTATTAGTCTGGCCAGACGGCACTCCCAAAGCAAAATAGCTTAGAGAGGCAACTGGCTCAGAGTCCGAGGCTGTTTTATAGGGGGTTGAGGGGGAGGTTAACATGTAGATTTACAAAAAAAGGAACAAAGGTTAGTGGTCGACCGTCACGTACTGATGGTCAGCAGACACACTGATGGATTGTTCTACAGGTAGTGGGCCCGGGAACATTCGTTCTCCGGACAAACAAGGGGTTGAGTAATTTTACTTAGGAACTTTGTTTCGTTACAGATTCTATTATCCCAGAACTAACAAGCACATTTTAACCATTAATTTACAAGTACAATAGAGGCTAGAGGAATACTTGATTTTGGAATCATGCAGTCCCACAAAAGCCAGGCTTTAGGAGTCACTGGGGAGAAAAGGGGCTGGAAGCAACTCTTTTGGGGGTTTCATCAGAAAGAATCCAAGCAGTTCCCTCAAAGAGGGGGTAATTGCCATGCAATGCACAGCATGTGAGAGACTGGCAGAATGCCACCTGGGACACTGGAGATGAATAAAACAAATTATTCAGAGTCCAAGATTGCAAGAATGCTGAGAGACCAGAGGGACTGCTCCAAAGAATGGTAAATAGTCCCAGAGTGAGGCCAGTTCAGCTTTTATTCAAAATACCAGGAATTGAGAGCAAAAAGACAAATTAAGAAAATGATCACTCAAGGGACATTGAGTAGGGGCATGTGACAAGCTAGAAGCATTCTGATGGTAATCTCAGCACAAAGGAATGGGATAAACAGTTTGGTTCCGCTTAACTAAACTGATCAGATTAACTGATGTTTCCATCTTGTACTGGTCTCAACATGTATGTTCTTTTTGCTCTATGACCCTGAGCAGAACAGCTTTCCGTATTCAGCATGTGCCATTTCTGTGCATAGCCATCTGCTATAGAGAAGAGCTGCAGAAGCAGCTTGGAGTCTTAAGGACAGCTACCCAGTTTCATGTGCCCACAAGAGACCAGTGCTGCAAATGGTAAAAAAAGGATTTATCCAAAAAAAGGATTTATTGGGCTGGAGATTTAGCTCAGTGGTTCCAGCGCCTGCCTCACAAGCACAAGGTCCCAAGTTCGATCCCTGGTACCCCCCCCCCCAAAAAAAAGGATTTATCAGTAGTCATAGGAATATAGAACAGTTGAAGAGTTTTTTGATACACTGCAAGAGAGCAGAGGGTGAATTCTAAGCAAAGAATCTATCGACAGAGAAAATCAGGGACCTTTATATTTGATTTTAATGTAAGGAGAATTATTTGGGGACACTCATCAGGTCATGTGCTTTCATCATCCATCTCAGTTTGGGGGACAGCCAGATGCCAGATGTTGTTTGAAGGCTGAGTAATGTTCTGTTCACCAGAGTCCATTGCCCATGGCATTGTTAGAAACAGTCCTTCTGAGTAAATTAACAAATATGTAAAGATTAGCTGAAAGGGCTGGGGATTTAGCTCAGAGGTGGTGCGCCTGCCTGGTAAGCACAAGGGTCCTGAGTTTGATCCTTGGTACTGGAAAAAAAAAGATAAGCTAAAGTTAGTGATCAAGAGGATCAGAATAAAATAGATATGTCTGTACTTGAAAGGGACTTTTGATGTTATATTGGGATAGAGGAAGAAATGGTATTCTTTGAAAGATGACAAACAAGCAGTTAAATTATCTAGTGATGTATTCATAATTCTTGCACATAGCATACAAAGTTCTACTACAGATTCATTACTCAGTTGGAATGTGGGCTTTAAAAAGCAGTAAAATGACCATGATGCCCCATATATCCCAGCCCCTGACAACTCAGCAAAGTCAATTCATTGACTTAGGATGTCATGGTCAATCTTTGCTTACATCCCCTGAAAAGGGATGGAATGGGCCCTAGTATTGGTTTTCCTGAACCACCAGTTAAGAGAGAAAGGGTCATAGGTTTAGGTTGTTTATCTCTTATTAGGACCAGCCATCATTGCTAGGTGAGAATGTGAATTATGATCCACAGGTGACATGTAGTGGAAGGAAAATTGACTCAACCTAAAAGACACAAACTGAAATAAGCAGTTAAAGATCCAAGGCTCTGCCAGATGTGGTGGCACACTTGTAATCCCAGCACTTGAGAGGTGGAACCAAGAGGATGACTGTGAGTTCAAGGCCAGGTTGGGCCGTGTAGTGAGTTCAAAGCAAGCTTGAACTACATACATTTTTTAGACCCTGTCTAAAAAAATAAAACAAATTATCCCTATTATAAGAAGCCATGTCCACCATGAGAAACCCCAAAACCCATTTTCATATTAAGCTGTTATAAGACAGGGTAGGATCAGACGTAACTTGAACTTGTTGACTGAGACCAGAGAGAGTAAAGATATGTTATCTGAACTATCAAGAATATAGACATAGACTTTGATGCATTGTAACATGGTGAAGACAAAATGCACTAGCATATGAAATAAAAGTGTGCCTGTGAGAAGCTGAATTTTTTACTGGAAGGCCTGTTAAATTATTCTTAAATTGACTCAGGATAAACTTATGACATTAGCAGAGTCCCTTCAATTGTTATCATCAGGCACTTCTATGCGAGAACCCTTTTTCACACCTCTTGGCTCTATTTTGCTTTTGGTAAGGCTAACACAAGCGACTCCATCAAGATTTTGACAGCTCTCCTGTTGCTTTACATCCCCTATCTTTTGGAGAGTTTCTCTGAAGGCATCGCTCATCAATTAATGTTCCCCTTGTCTCTGGTTGCCAGAATTCTGTTCTGCTAGTTGATCTTATCTGGTCCCACACCGAGGGGAAGTGACTGACAGTGTACAGTCAGTGTTAGAGCCCCTTTTTAGCCACATTTAAGCTACAAAGAGGTTTTAAAAAGTACAAATTTTACCTGCAGTCCATTGCTAAGTTTGATTTTATATGTGAACAGAACTTTATTCTTTTCCAAGTCTTATATTTTCAACCTCAATTCAACTATCAGCATTTTGAAAATTAAAAACAAATCAAAAAGAAAGAAAAGGGAAGCTTAATGTATTATGTATGTTTCTCGGGGAAACCCAAATTCCCACTTGTAAATAGGGCTTCCGCCCCGTAAGTCCCCTCGGAAATGCAAACCAGTCCCTACCTCCACTATTACCACCCATCCCTGCCACACGCCAACAACCTTTAAAAAAACAAAAAGCAAAAAACACTTCGAGCGCTGTTTTTCAAACCTCAAGCCTGAGCTGGGCATGATAATGCATGCCTGTAATCTCAGCATTCAGGAGGCTGAGGGAGGAGGATCGCTGCGAGTTCGAGGCCAGTTTGGGTTACATAGTGAGTTCAAGGCCAGCCTGCACTACATACCAAGATCCTGTGTAAAAAAAAACTTCAAACCTGAAATTAACGCAGTCACCTACCAAAGACCCTGATCAGTTCCGCCCCCTAAGTCATTAGGGGAAACCCCAAGAAAAAGAAAAGGGAATTAGAGGGAGACGCCCCCGTAGCCCTGCGCCAGTTTCTACCCTGGAAAGGCAATCCAGGGCGCTGACCGGGAGGACAGCGCAAAACCGAGGCTGCAAGGCGGGTACCTGGAGCCGATCTCGCGGGACCGCTACGCCGGCGCTCCGGGGGTGGGCGGGGTTTCCGGAGGGGGCTCCCTCGCACTCGCCCCTCGCATTCCGCAATTTGCCCGCTGTCGCAGCTCCAACCGTTTTTAAATTTCCCTCTCTGGAGCTGTCCAGCTCAGAGCATGCGCAGTAGTCGTGCGGGGGGCTTTTCCCCAAGGGTCAGTTACAGGGCAGGGTCGAGGGGATCGCAGCTGGCGTTTCCCAGCAGCAACGAGCCCCGCACGCTCTGGGGCACCCCTCTTCAAACTTTGCGAACTGTGGCAGCTACAGCGTGCCCGCGAGCGTGCGTTCAGGAGCAGGGGGAGGAGGATTTGGGCCAGAAGAATTAGGCTGCAAAAGGACGCTGGGTGCTTTAACACTTGCACTCCGTGCCTGTCCCGGGGGTCAAGGAGGTGGGCGGGCTGAGCGATCTGTGGGGCCTCGTCTCTCCCCCAAAGGGGTCGGACCAGGAAGAGTCTGTCCCCCAGGTGGCTGCGGATCCGAGCCACCTGTCCCTTTAAGAAAGTTGTGCCCGCGCGGTGGGAGGGGACTGCGGGGCCGCGAGGGGCGCCCGGGTGTACGCGCCTGGCCCCTCTGCCCTGCGGCGGGAGAGCCCGAGGTCGCCCGGGGCCGTGGAGGCTCGGGCGCTCGGGGTACCGCGCTGCGAGCCCAGCCGGGCGGGGCCGTTGAGGCCAGGGCCCGCCTGTGGGCCGCGCCCCGCCCCCCCCGCCGCGGGGAAGGTGCGCGGACCCGGGCCGACGGAGAAAGTCTGCGTTTCCGGTCAGGAGCCCTGGAGCCTCGGGTGGAGTCGTTGCTGTGGTCGCAGTAATGATAGGCACCGTCACCCCCACCCGTGTGCACATAAGCCTGCTTCTCCTCCTTCGCACCAGTGTCTGGGGTGGGAAGGTCCCTTTTTTGGGTACGGGGGGGTAGGAAGCCCAGAGCAGTAGTGAGTGCGCCCAGTGTTGTTGGGCAGCAAGGAGCTTGGAGACAGCTGGGGGTGGGGAAGGGGGCACGAACTTCCTAGGGAATCGTTCCCCCCGAGAGAGAGCACCATCAATTCCCTACACTGATTTTCGTTTGGTGAGGTCTTTCTCATTGAAAGGGCTGGAGGGGCCACGGATTTAGCTCATTGGCACCGTGCCTGCCTCGAAAGCGAAAGGTCCTGAGTTCGAATCCAGATACCGGGAAAAAAAGGGCTGGGGGAGGAGACCCAGCCCACGCGTCCGCGGTGGCCTCCATCTGTGCAAGTCAGTCTAAACTAGGACCCTATCTAACCCAGGATAACCATATTCATCACCATCAGGGGACACAAATCATTGTGACACAGTCTGTTTTTTACTCAATTCTTCCTCTCACCACCGGGCTGCATACACAAGGATTTGGGCTGGGGTTGCTTCTCTGATGGGATAATGTCAATCTGTTTCCTAACTGGGCCCACCAGAGAAGCAAGCAGCAGAAGGGCTGGGGTTGGGGGGAGCGGTGCAGAGACAGGGCAGCAAGAGACACTGATCAATTGAGGGGAAACTCCACATCTCTCATTGAAGGGCTGGTGACCACAAGCAAAATGACTAACCCACTAGGACGTTCCTTGCCAGCTAATTTGACTTATTTTTTCTTTTGGTACCGGGATCGAACTCAGGACCTTGCACTTGCAAGGCAGGTGCAGCGCCACTGAGCTAAGTCCCTGACCCTAACTTGACTTTAGAGAACATGAAGGGAATTTTGGCTGCACATGAATGGACTTGAAGAACCTCATGGAGCTTCATGAGACTGATGGAGTGACCCAGATTAATGTCCAGTATGGAGGGGTGCAGAATTAGCCGTACAGTGAAAACCTCCCATGAGAGGTAAACTGTTTCAGGGTGGGGAACTGGAGGAAGGTGGCAAGTGTTTCAGAATATTGTTTTCCAGCTTCTTGGGATGGCACCTTTCTGAAGATCCACTTGCACATTTTTGTCTGGTGGAAAAAGTATGACATTTGGAGCACTGAAAGGAGGTGAAGCCATATAGAGCCATTTCTCTCCCAGAGATGATATTTAGGGACTGTGGTATTCTCTGAAAATCATTCTTTCCTTTTCTTTCTGCATCAATGTACAGAAAGGAAAATAGTTATGATATTTTTACCAGTAAAAGTTAAGTCCCTTTTAAAAAAAGTTCTTAGATCACATGTATGGCTTGAGGCAGTGCATAGAGCCCTTGTGATGGGCCTTGGACCACTCCGGTTCTATGTAGGCACTCACAGAAAGTTGGTGTGGCCACTGAAGTGAAGACTGTGCCATCTTCACATGGCCCTGGGAACCTATGACACCCCTGGATTTTGGCAATGGCACCAGCAGGGCACCACAGTATTGATTATGCCCAAAGCAGGCTGTAAGCAGTGCAGACTGTAAAGAGTTAACCCCACAATTGACTTGTTGTGAGAAGCAAGTCCGGCCAAAGCCTACGTGCTAAGGTCAGAGTAACTTGCACTCAAATTCCATTCTCACAATTAAAACCTTCTTACTATAAGGATAATGTTCTAATTACAACCATACATTTTGTCTATTCTGTTCCTAATTTTAGAATGCTTTGCCTTGTCTTTTATGAGCCTTGCTTACATTAATTTCCATAGAAACTGCACGACTTTGCATCATCACATATAGTTCTCCCCTTGCACATAGTACCTTGCCTTTACCCCAACTGATTACCAATAAATATCAGTGGCTTGGACTGGCCAGGACTTTTGTTGGTTGTACTGACACTGGTCATCCTGGCACCCTGCTTTCTGGCTCTCTTAGTTCTTTTAGTTTTTTTCCCTCAGGCCTGCATCGTTCACTGGGCAGGAGACCGGAGCCTACTGCAGAGGTTTCCAGTAATGTTTCAGGGGTCCCCAGTAGGCACTCAAGGTGGGCCTGCTGATGCTAGGGCTGCAGGCATCCACTGCCGCTGCCTCACTTGTCCACGCCTTAGGCACTCAGCTACCAGACTTTACTTCCAGGGATCTAGATTCTCTACCAGCTCAGGTCGAACTCCTGGAAGTAACTCTTTTAACCATAGGCCCTCCTTTCCCTTGCTTTCTTATGCCTCAGTTCCTCCTCCTGCTTCTGAATCTGACTCCTTTAGTGTTCAATAACATAACTGATAAGCATGTATAAATCTTTATTGGGATTCATGGCCTGTCCCAGAATTCCACAGAAGGTAGCATGCAGATGTTGAAGTAACAGTGAGTGAAACATATAATATAAATTCCAAGATAGGATCAAGTGTGAGGGTAGAAGAGGGGATTTGTTTCCTCAACATGTATCTCCCAGTGTCTGGAATGTTTTTTTTGTTTTGGTACCAGGGATTGAACTTGGGTCTTTGTGCTTGCACAGTAGGCGGTGAAACCACTGACCTAAATCCTCGGCTCCTGGGTTTTTTTTAACCAAGTTGTTTGATTTCAAAATCTCATAGATAATACTGTATAAATGTGCATAAATTGAGTATGGTATTTGCAAACACAGCTCTCTTGTACGTACAGAATATCAGTTTGCTGCTGCAATTCAGCCAGCTGTGGCATGCTCTGCCCTGTGGTCTGTACAGCTCCCACCACTTGCTGAATGTTGGGCATGTGAGGCATGGTATGCACTGGGGCCTGAGTGCCTGGAGACAGGCTGAATGCTCACCATCAGCCTTTCACTTCCCATTCTGCTTTGGTGAGAAGTGGCTGGACCATCACTGTTTTCCCCTTTGTGCCTCTTTCAAACGTCTGATGGACATTTTTTAAATTTTACTTTTTTCTTGGTACCGGGATCAAACTCCATACCTTGCACTTGTGAGGAAGGCAGTGGAACCACTGAGTTAAATCCCCGGGCATCTTAAATTATAATCTTAAAAAATGCTTTATTCCTTTTCACACTTCCCTCTTTGCCTTAACTTTGTGGACTATGTTCTCAGTAGGCATGTTAGCCATATGAAATCTTGTGCACAATGCAAGAAGGAACCAGCTCTTCCAGACTATGAAGCAGAGTTCTAAAACAGGTGTTTCTACTGCTCTCTGGGGAAGTTTTAAGGAAGTACCAAAGATATTGCACAGGCTTAAACTGCTTGACACCCCATTTCCCTTAGTGGCTGTGATTTCTGGTTCCAATACAGTTGTGCCTCTAAGTGTTTGTACCTCACTTCTCCAGCCAGTGACACTTACAGCATGGGTGAGGTATGTGTATATGCTGAGAACACCAGGCATGACACATTTCTGGCCCCTGGTGTTACCTGTGACTTGCTTTGAGGCTGAGGGTTTAGATTTGGGATAAGCTTCAGAAAAAATGAAGAGGTATGTATTTCATCTAAAAAACAAAAATTACAATTTTCCGTTTCCTTTCTACCTATCTTTATTTCTTCTATCTTTCCATACCACCAGTGCACATTCACGCGTGCACACACACACACAACCGGCCTGGTGTTTCTGTTGTTTTTAGAGGGTTTATTTTGGCACATAGTTTCAGAGGTTCAGTACATGGCTGGCTGGTTCCATTGCTGTGAGAACAAGGTGAGATGAGGCGGCACATTATGGCTTTAGGGCTTGGCAGAGCAAAATTACTCATTCTCATGGCATTGGAGAAACAGACAGCAAGGAAAAGAGCCAATGCCCATGCTCTGGCCTGGTGTTTTCTCACAGCAGTGGGGGGTTTGGGTTACTGAGGGAAGTTGAGCTCAGGCATAAAGTTAGGGTGTGAGCAGAGAGGTACAGGAACTCCGCATACTGTGTACCTCTCTGCCCAACACACTTGCAAACTGTCCACATAGAACGAGTGATTTTCCAGGTCAAGAATTGGAGCACCAGTCTAGCAGTGAGTGAAGTGACTTCTCTCTGGAAGGTGGAGAAAAGTGGGACTGAGAAAGATTAAGGCACAGGGATCCTCTACCTAAGGCCAAGTGGAGTTTGATCCCAGCCTTTTCTATTTCCTCCACTTGCATTTCAGCACTACATCTCAGCAGCCCATGGGGTAGCTCTAGGAAATGGAAATAGTCATAAACTCTGCATTCCTCTGGATGCCCCAAAGTAGTAAATCGGCCCAGGAGGGCAAAAACAAACTTAACTGAGAGGCTCAAATTTGCGTTTGGTTTGATTTCTGGGTCTGTGGCCTGGCAAGATGCCAATCTCTCTCAGCCGTGACACACCACCACGGCTGGGGTTTCTGCTGGAGATATGAGTCCTGAACAGCAAGTTCGGTGGGGGACAACCTGGCCCTGACCCGGAGACTGCCGCTCCACCCAACCCAGCACAGGATCCCAGCCAATAACCCCACCTTGCACCAATTCCTCCACAGGGCAAGGAAACCAAGACAGCTGTGGTCTCCAAACAATTTATTTGTCTTGATGAGGGGGGGGGTTCCTTGGGGGAGGACGGGTACAAAATACTGGGCGAAGGGACCCTGGAGGGGGTGGTGCAGGTGGATTCAGGCAGAAGGGCCCTCAAGCGAAGGTGGAGCCGTTCCAGCCCACATTGGCCGCATTCATGTCGTAGTAGTTGATGTAGATCCTGGGAGGGGCAAGGGAAGAGACAGGTAAGCGGGGCTCAGGACCGCAGTGTCTCCACGTGCTGGCCGTGGGCTGCCAGCGCCCTCAGAGGTCCGCGTTCCCCGCCCCTCGGCGCCCCCACGCACCTGTCCGGACTGATACGCAGGCGCTCCGCCAGCAGGCCACACAGCAGCTTGCTGTACGAGCGATTCTGAACGCCGCCTATCTTGCCGATGCTGTGCAGGCTGCAGAGCGCGCAGGGCTCGGATGAGCCCGCGAAGGTCATGAGCTGGTCCGGGACCACGTGCACTGCGATATACTGGGGGGAGGGGCACGCTCAGCTCGCCGGAGCCGCCCCGCTAGACCCCAGGCGCGCCCTCCGGGCTCGGAGCCCCCATCCTCCCGTCTCATCCCCGACCCCCGCTCAGATCCGTCCACCTCGTCTGGCCATCCTCTCTTCCCATCTCCTCCCTGCAAACCTGGGCCGGCTTGCCAGTGGCCTGCGCCAGCTGCTGGGTGAGCTCGGAGAGGAACCCGTCCGGCACAGAGGCGCGGGGCACGTTGGTGTTCAAGACGAACATCGGCATGTTGGCGGGGAGACGAGGGCAGAAACCCCGGACTACACTCAGGCGGCCGCAGCGGAGGAACCTGAGCTACGTGACCGGGACACGGCACCGCCTCCAGGCGGAGGCAGCTCCGCCTCCCGTGACGCCACCGCCGGCTCACGGGGTGGGGCCCTGGTCGACACGCCCTTTCCTCCCACGGCTTCCGCTTCCCGTGTCCCTGTTCAGATCCCTTCCTGTGGCACCGGAAGTCTGCCTGTCTCATCCACTCCTTGTTTCTTTTAGTCCTTTCACTTGCTCACTAATAGTTACTCAGAGGTGCTGAGCCAGGAGTGAGGACGAGGCCGTTAACCGGGCCGATGGCCCCTTGCCCTCTGGAGCTCGGCCCATTCTACTGCACCTACTGATTCCTTGTGTGTCCTGAGTCTCCCGAGCCACGTGTTCCCATAACGCGCGCGTGAGCTTGTGTGTGTGCTCTGCAAGGCAGATGAGGATGGTAGGAGGCCCTGAGGGGAGGGGTAGGGAGCAGGAAGTGAGACCGGAACTCTGCTGTTCAAAGGTGCTCCTCCAGGCCTCAGTGTGCAAACCCAATCTGGTCAAACCCCAAACCCTACCCTAGGCTAGTTCCCCTCCTTAGGGAAGCCCCAGTCTGGTCGATCTAGCAGGGATGCCCTCTCTTGGAGCCCTTGGAGGATTTTGTCTCTTTCATGAATGGCACCCTCAGGGAGCATCTAGCAGCTGGTCAATATCCAGGAGACATCAGGGATGGGCTAAATAAACGGAGGAGTGAATGAAGATAGCCATGACACAACAAGAAGAGAGCAAGGTGGCAAGTGGATTAGGGTCCTGCCATGCAGGGTAGAATGAGTCTTCAGGCCCTCCCACCAGTGGGCAAAGGGATCTGTGGCCCATAGCCAGCCCTACTCACGCTGAGGAGGCCTCCAGTCAGGACACTCACTATGCTGCAGGACTGACCTCAGACCCTTGATGGGGCATGTTGCATTTGGGCAAGTCTTTGGTATTCCCCAGGAAGGTGCTGCCCTTGATCGCTGGCAGGCACAATGTAGTTATGATGGTACAGTACCCACTGGCCTTGGTGATTGCCATGTGGCACAGTAACGACATGAGGGCCTGCAAGACTGCTGTGCCACTAGCCAGCCTCCAGTGAGGGGACCCCATGGTCTGTTTATGAAAGTAGCCTGTAAGTGTTGGTTCCTCCAACTGGGCCCAAAGCCCTTCGCTTCTAGATCTCACACCCCCAGTCCTACTTGAGCCCAGGGCTTTGTGACTACTGATGCACTGTTGACACTCCATGCGATGTCTCCGGCTAAGGGAGCTTCTCTGAGCCCCAAGAGCCAAGAACAGCCAAATCAGCATTTCCTGCCCCCATGTCCAATCTAAGTGCATGACTTTTCCTCCCACACCTGACTCCCTGCCAGTGAAATTTGCCTCCCTCCACTGTTCCTATATCTTCACTTCTCCCCATCTGCCACCACCACCACTGCCACTACCACCTAGTCTACACTAGCTGGCAGTACCTTTCTGCTCTTGTTTTCTCCTGCTCTGATACCCATGGTGGGCTGCTCCTCTTGGAGTGAGGAGTCTCCATTCCCACAACACAAATTTGGTCTCTGATCGGACACACATGTTTAAATACTGCATTATTTCTCTGGTGTGAGAAAGAAAGTGGAAATAAGGACTAAAATGTATAATGGATGTTGAGAAATGGGAAGAAAGTCTTCAAATGGGAAGGAGAACAAGGGAGGAGGGAGGGAGAAAGAAAGGAAGAGATGAGAAAAAGTGAAAATAGAAGGAAAAATGAAAACAAAAACAAATTTGGTCCAGGCCCCTCCTCTTGGAAGTCAGATGGATTCTGTTTCCTTCCAACCTTTCCTTTGCTCATATAAGGCCTTTCCCATTTCCATGTAACAGTACCTGTGGTGTCACTGAGACCTCCCTAGCACCTGCACCTAGAGACAGCCATCTGTCTCTCTCGGTTTTCATATCCCTGGGCCTCAAAAGCACTGTCATCGTCTCCCTGCAAAAACAGCCTTGTGTGTATGGATGTGTAACTCCATGGAGCTGAGTAGGTGAGGAGTTGGCATCTGTATTAGTCACTTTCCCATCACTGGGACAAAATATCTGACATATACAACATAAGGAAGAGGTTTCTTTTAGCTCATGGTTTCCAAGGATTCAGTTCATGGTTGGCTATCTGCAAGGCAGAAATGTCCTGGTAGAAGGACATGGTAGAGGAAAGCTGCTCAACTCATGGTGGCCAGGAAGCAGAGAGAGGGAGAGAAAGAGCCTGAGTGATGCCAGGTGTGGTGGCACATGCTTATAATCCCAGGACTCGAGATTCTGAGGCAGAAGGACTGCCTTGAATTCAAGGCTAGCCTGGGCTACATAGTGAGTTCGTGAACCTGAACTACATAGCGAGAGCCTGCCTCAAAAAGACAAAAAAAAAAAAAAAAAAAAAAAAAAAAAAAGAAAAGAGCCCCACCGGCCAGGGATTTAGCTCAGTGGTTCTGGCACCTGCCTTGCAAGTGCAAGGTCTCAAGTTCAATCCCTGGTACAAAAAAAAAAAAAAAAAAAGGAAAGAAAGAGCCCCACTGAGAGATGTAGCCTCCAAAGGCATGCCCTCAGTGGCCCAGTTTCCAATTAGATCCCTCCTCCAGGGGCCAGGGATTTAGCTCAGTGGTTTCACTGCCTGCTACGCAAGCGCAAGGACCTGAGTTCAATTCCTGGTACCTAAAAAAAAAAAAATAGATCCCTCCTCCTAATAGCACATTCAGCTAAAACTCATCAATGATGAGTATAGCATCCCCCATGATTCAATCTCCTTCCTGAAGGCCCACCTCTGAACACATGAGACTTTGAGGGGCATTTTAGATCCAAACTATAACAGCATCTGTCCCTGGAATGAGGCCATCTATAAGACCACCAAGTTAGGTGCTTCAGTTTCCCCTCATCCTTTTCTCTGAATGTCTGGTTCTCTCAAATCACCAACAATTCCCTGCTGCCTGTGCCTCCCGGTGCTCAGCCTCTACATCCTTCAGCTGCATGGACACCACCTCCAGCCAGTCCTGATGCCATTTCAGACAGCACTGACTGGAGACCCTGCCCCACCTCTAATCTACAGTGGATTTGGTTTGGGCCTCCTCCAATAAAATGGGGACTAGGAAGCACAACACAGCGCAGGCTACAAGGGCTGTTGTCAGCATTCTGCATCTTAGCACCATCATGATATTGAAGGCATCTTCTAGTCCCTGAAATGTGCAGCGTGACCAAGGTGCAAGATCCAAGGCCCAAGGTCAAGCTTATCCAAGGTCACTCAGGTCTAATCCTGGTCCTTCCACTTGCTGTGTGATCTCGGAAAAGCTGCTGGGCTTTACATATTCCAATCTCTCGTGTGTACAAGAGGATAATAAAAACGCGAATTTTTAAAAAAATAAATACACACTTTATTTTTTTCCTTTTTTTTTTTTGGTACTGGGGATCAAACTCAGGACCTTGCGCTTGTGAGGCAGGCAGCGGTTAAAACACTAATTTCATGGGGTCCTTGCTAGGATTAAAGGACCTGACTCTTGTAAAGCACTCAGCACAGCCCTGATACACAGAACACCTTCCATAGAGGTTAACTCTAAGCATTTTGTGGTTGTGAGATTGTTGCTCTTTTTTTTTTTTTTTTTTTTGGTACCAAGGATCAAACTTGAGTCCTTGTGCTTGCGCAGCAGTCAGCGAAACCACTGAGCTAAATCCCCTGTTGTACTTTTTTCCAGGTGAGGGTCACTGCCATCCTCAAAACCCTGGATGCAGCCTGAGAACAGGGTCTAGGGAGGCCTCATGATGTAGTGGGCTCTGAGTGGATATGTGCAAACCTGAAGGGATAAATGAACAACTGCACTGAGGAATGAAAAATAATGAGATCTGTCCCAATAAAGAGAACCAGTGCATCTGAGAGGAGAGAATGAGCACACACATGAGAACAGACAACAGCTCTTTGGATGCTGTGCAATTCCAGACCCTCAGGAGCACCATCTTGAACCTGGCAGCCAGACAACCACATGACCTTGCTGCTCTGTGTGACAGAGATTGGGCCATGGGCCCCTGGCCTTTGGAGACTGAGACTCATAAGCCTAGGTTACTATCAAGCAGAAGAGGGAGGCCTTCAGGCCAAGAGAGGAGTTGGATCAAATGCTCTAGGAAGAGACCACACTAGGTCTGGGATCTGGGCAGGTGGTCTGATGCTGGGAGCATGGCCATGCTCCTCAGAGGGAGCACTTTTGGGCACCCTCCAGATACATGGGCTGGACATTTATGCTCACATGTGCACACACAAGCTTATCCAAGGTCGCTCAGGTCTAATCTTGGCCCTTCCACTTATTTTATTAAAAACATTTTTGTTTTTAATAAAACACTAATAAGAAAATGAAAAAGGCAACCTGTGACTGCAACAAAATATTTGTAATGCATATATCTGACAAAGTACTGGCATCCGAAATGTATAAAGAATGACTACAGGACTGAGGATTTAGCTCAGTGGTTCAGGCACCTGCCTCACAAGCACAAGGTCCTGAGTTCAATCCCTGGTACCAAAAAAAAAAAAAAAAAAAAAGAATGACTGCAATTCAAAAACAATAAGACAACTGAATAAAAATAGTGGACAAAAGATGTGAACAGGTTCTTCACAACAGTGGACATATGAATGGCCATACTGTGAGCACATGAAAAAATGTTCAGTATTGGAAGTACTATAATGAAAGCACAATAAAAAACTACTATAGACTTCAGGCTAAATTAGAAAGACTGACAATACCAAGTGTTGATGAGGAGTTGGAATATCTGGGACTCTCAAACAATACTGGTGGAAATGTAAAATACTATTGTATACACTCAAAAAGTTTTCTTTTTTTCCCCACTCCTGGGGGAAAAACATACATTTATTATTTATTATTGTTAAGCTCAACAAGTCACTTACCCAAAAAAATCTATAGGCTGAATGTTTATGCCTCCCTCCACATTCATACTTTGAAATTTAATCCTCATGTAAAAGCTGATGACACTGCTGGGGATTTGGCTCAGTGGCACCGCGCCTGCCTCACAAGTGCAAGGTCCTGAGTTCGATCCCCAGTACTGGGGAAAAAAAAGTAAGTTGATGATACCAAGATAAAATCATTCTTATTAGATCCAGACAAAATTAAGAGTCTGGAAGTTATGAAGGGGGAGTGTTCATGCCTACCTGAGATAAGTACCTTCTCAAAGTCTGCTATAACCTGGGCATGGTGGAACATACCAGTATTCCCAGAAGTATAGGAGACTGAGGCAGGAAGATTGCAAGTTCTAGCCTTGCCTAGGCAACATAGAAAGATCCTGTCTCAAAAAAAAAATTTTTTTTTTAATGGGAGATGTGGGGCCGGAGATTTAGCTCAGTGGTTCCACCGCCTGACCCCCAAGCACAAGGACCGGAGTTCGATCCCCGGTACATAAAAATAGAATAAAAAGGAGGATGTAGCTCAGTGGGAAAGTTCTGGGTTCAACTCCTAGTACTACAGTAAATAAATAATAAAAAATAAAGGCTTCCTATGGTTTGGATAAATGTTCTCCCATGACCCTGGTGTTAAAGGATGGTACTCAACCCATGGTACTATTGGAGGTAGTGGAACCTTTAAAAGGTGGGGCCTTGTGGGAAGAGGTGAGATAATTGCAGGAGAGTCTTTGAGGGAGTCATTCATACCTCCTGGTGTTCGCTCTCTCTCTCTCTTCTTCCCAGCTGCCTTGAGGCAAGCAGCTCCTGCACCATGTGCTCCCACCATGATGCACTGTGCCACTACAGACCCAAAGGCAATGGAGTCAAGTAACCATGGACTGAAACTTCTGAAGCCCTGAGTCAAAATAAATCATTCTTCTTTTTAAGTTCATACATCTCAGGTATTTTGTCATAGTAATAGATAACCAATTTAACACAAGGCTGAAAAAAGATTTCTTTTCATTGTATTCATACCCCATGCTTTGCACCCCTAGCATGTATGCAATCAATTTCTACAACAAAGTTTATTTTTCACATTCTTTAATACTACAATTAGTCAGACACGTTCTGGGCAGGTATGGTGGTGCATACTGATAATTCCAGCCCTTGGGAGGCTGAGGAGGATCACTGTGAGTTCAAGGTCAGCCTGGGCTCCATAATGAGTTCAAGGCCAGCCTGAACTACATAGCGAGACCCTGACTCTAAAAAGAAAAAGAGGAAGGGCCAGGGATTTAGCTCAGTGGTTCTGCTGCCTGCCTCGCAAGTGCAAGGATCCGAGTTCAATCCCTGGTACCAAAAAAAAAAGAAAAGAAAAGAAAAGAAAAGGGAAAAACAAAAAGCAGGAGCCAGTGATATAGAAAGCAAAGGAAGGGCCTGGGGATTTAGCTCAGTGGTTTCGTTGCCTGCTGCACAAGTGCAAGGACCAGAGTTCGATACCCGGTACCAAAAAAAAAAAAGAAGGCAAAGGAAAGGGCAGCAACTGGCTTTGGCCCCCACTTATACATTTGCAGCTAAAGACCAGTGGATGTGATGACTTTGGGGCTGGTCCACATGGGGCCCTGGGCCCGTCTGGGCAAGTTGAGTCTGTGTAGTTCCTTGGAGATCTCCAGAAAGGTCTTGCCTTTGGTCTCAGGGAGGAATAAGCCAGTGTAGATGGCCCCACAGATACAGACACCAATGAAAGGAACATACAGGAAATGGGACAAACTCTCCTGTGGGTTAAAAGAGACCCCAAGACTGGTGTGGCCTCTCTCAGGTCTCAACAGAAGGCCCATGAGAAGTCCTGAGGAGGCCCTTCTCCCCTTTGCTCACAAGCCCCCTCCCCTACAGCGTCAGTCTCCCTGGATGAAGGCCTCCTGCTAGGGTGGTAATAGTGACAAGGACAAAATCTGAGGCAGGGCCCCCCACCCCGAAGGGAAGCATGGACTTACCCGGATGAAGGGGAACCCCAGCCCAACCAGGAAGAGCATGGTCCACATGAGCACCCCACAGACCACATAGGCAGCAGGCCGGGCCATCTGGTCAAACAGCTCTGTAGCCAGGATCCCCGTCACTCCGGCTGCAAAAAGAGGGGACAGGGAGCTGCCAGCCTGGGTTTCCTGCTCTGCCTGTCCCTCGCCTGGGCCTAGTCTGCATGGGGGTTCCAGGGTGCTGTTCTACAACCATTCTCTCCCAGAAGCCTCAGCACAGGGAGGCTCCAGGTGCTGTAGGTAACATTTCATCTGTACTCACCCATCACTCCCCTAGATATCCATTATTCATTCAGCAAGGCCTAAAGTCCAGAGGCCCTTAGGCTCACTCACCAGGGCCAATGCCAAAGCTGAGGATGAAGGCAAAGATGCAGGACATGGCCAGGTAGGGCATCCAGTGGAAAGAGCTCTGCAGTAGACAGTGTGGAGGGTGAGGTGGAAAGCAGACCTGGGCCAGCCACTGCCCCATTCCCCCAGCTACCTGCAGGCACAGGGCGACTGTGAAGATGCTCCCCCAGCAGATCATCAGGCCGTAACCCCCTATGAGCAGCACCCGCCTTCCTACCCTTTCAACCACCACACACTGCAAAGGAAAGGAGCCACTCAGCAGGGCAGGCAACACGGAGGGGTGTCATGAGGGAGCTGGCAGTGGGGAGCAATGTATCGTTTCAGAAGATTATGACTTTATTCATTTCCCTGAGGACTCTTGCCATCACTTATTCAACTTTATTTAGTTTTCTCATCTCAAGACGGGGGTGTGAATGTCCATCAAACACAAATGTTCAAAAAAGGCTCACTGACTGGCTGCAGTTTTAGAGTGAGCAGAAGTGGCAAACAGCTTAATGTAGAGGACCTCAGTCCTAGAAGCACTGGTACCTTGAGCCCCAACTCCCCCTGCCCCGCAGGGCTGGTGGAGGATGAGCCCAGACTCACACTGACAAGAACCGCAAACAGCTCGCAGCTCCCAGTCCCAATGGTGGCATACTGGACCTTCTCCCCCGGCACGCGAGCCTCCAGGAATATGGAGGAGGCGTAGGCGTACACCTGGAAGGGGGTGGGCGGAGAAGCAGCTCTGGGCTCTTGGCTCTCTTCAGTCTCCCATGGCTCCCACCTACCTGCTGCAGGACCGCAGGCCCAAGGTGTCGGGCAGAGCAGGGCCTCACCGAGTCATTCCCACAGAGCTCCATGGCACTGCCCAGCACCACCAGGCTGGTCACCTGCCTCCTCAGGGCAGGATCCAGGAACAGCTCCCACGGGCGCTGAATGCGGCGGCCCTGGCAAGCGGCGCGCTCTTCCTCTATCTCCTCCAGCTCCCGGGCCACATCCCTGTCTCCTCGAAGCCGCTTCAGGGCTGAGACCGGGGGTGGGGGGTGGGGGGGTGTGCTGAGCTCGTGCTCCCTCAGCCCCTCTTTGGTCCCCCACGGTGAGCCCTCCCTCCAAACCCACCCCCACCGCCCCATCAAATACAGGGAAAACCAGGTTGGGGAATGGCTCACTAGTACAGCCCTTGCCTAGGCTTTATGAGGCCCTGGTTCACTTTCCAGCACTGAAAACACACACACGCACAGAAAACACACATGTTTTGAGAAAGTTATATTGGCAAAAGATCTGCCACTTTAGGGCCGAGATTTAGCTCAGTGGTTCCAGCGCCTGCCTTGGAAGTGAAAGGTCCCGAGTTCGATCCCCAGTACCCCCAAAAAAAAAAAAAAAGACCTGCCACTTCAGGCAAAAAGAGATGCAAACAGTTTGAAGTGTAAAGGTGTCTGTGCCTCAACTTTTTTTTGGTACTGGGGATCAAACTTGGGACCTTGCACTTGTGAGGCAGGCGCTGGAACCACTGAGCTAAATCCCCGGCCCTTGTGCCTCAACTTTCTAAAGGTCGGAAGCAGTAGGAAGCAGGCTGGGAAACCTGCTCAACCACCAAACCCAAAGCAATGCCTTTCCAATGCTTTCTTCAGGAAGTGTCAAGGAAGGCATGGAAAAAGGAGATTATCTCAGGGCACGAAAGGGAGGGAACCATAGTCTGGAAGACCCTCCCAGTGGGCAGGGCCAGGACTGGAGCAGGGAATATTCCTTTCCCCAAGCCAGGGAGACTTGGCTATGAGTTCCTAGGGGCACTTCAATAACTGTTTTGGGTCAGTGGCTGCTCTGTGCCTTCTGAAGGCTCCTTGCTTTTGAAATCAGCTATTAATTCCAGCTACCCTGTATCATTTTCTTGTATGCTGAGTGTGGTAGGGGATGAAGACTTGTCTTTTTAGGCCTTAGGTCTCTGGGTCATAAAAAAACATCCGCAGACTTAATGTGATCTTAAGAAGCATGACTTCAAGCCTGGTCCTATGACTGGATGAAACTTTGAGGAACCTGGGGATGGGGTTGAACATATTTTGCATAAGGCAGAAAATACATAGTAATTGTGGCCATAGCCAGGCCTGGTGGCCTGTGTCTGTAGTCCCAGCTACTTAGGAGGCTGAGGAAGGAGGATCATTTGAGCTCAGGAGTTTGGGACCAGCCTGAGAAAACATAGCCAGACTCCTAAGTCAAGGAGAAAAATTGTGGCTGTGATGGAGAATTGAGAGGAGCACATCCATGTGCCTGGTCTTCACTGCTCCCTAAATCCACACCCCTTGCCATGGGACAGGATACTCCATCTATTTGCCCATCCCTTGGCTTTGGAGTTAGCTGCATGACTCCCTTTGGCCAATGGAATGTTAATGTGCACGGGGGTCTACCAATTTGGAAAGTGCTTGTGCAGTGGGGTTTGGTTTCTCGTGTCACTGCCATCCCCACACTAAGAACATTCTTAGGCTAGCCCATTGGTACCGAGAGTGAAAGATGTGCGCAGAGCTGAACTGTCCCAGCCCAGACCAGCCTAGACTGACCGAGACGCCGATGCCCTGAGCTGACCCAGCTGACATCAGCAGAGCTGTACTACAAGCTCGGTGAATGAGTAAAGGTGTGGTAAATGATTATAGTTCTGTTGTTTTTTTTTTAATTGGTGCCCGGGATTGAACTCGGGACCTTGTGCTTTTGAGGCAGGCGCTGGAACCACTGAGCTAAATCCCTGGCCTATGATTATAGTTTTAAGTCAGAGATTTTGTGACTGTTCCTTGGGTGTCCTTATTATAGCCATAGTATCCATCATTGTCCAGTTGGCTTTGGGCAAGTGAGGCTTCTACAGGTGTTTGCATGCATGCGCGCGGGCGCACGCGCGTGTGTGTGTGTGTGTGTGTGTGTGTGTGTGTGTGTGTGTGTGTGCTATTTGTATGCACCACCTTAGCTTTCCTGAAAGGAAGGAACTGGGTCTGATCCATCTCACTGTCCTATGATTTAGGACATCCCCTTGATAAAGAGTTTTGAAGGGATGGACAGACAGATGGTGATGGTGAGACACAGAAAGGACCGCTTTTCCCTGATAAAACCCAAAGAAATGAGGACTCATATGCTCTGGTGAGATGCATCTGTGGGTCAAGGGTGGTCTGGGGGCCCAAGGGCAGGGACTCACCTGCCACACAGGCCTCGGTGTCTCCACGGTCGATGAGGAGGTAGCGTGGGCTCTCGGGGAGCAGGGGCAGGGAGGCGAGCTGGAGCACCCCGGGCACCAGGCAGCTGGCCAGCAGTAGGGGCCAGGCCTGTGGGCCACCGAGGAGCTCCCTGAGGAGGCAGAGCACAGGCCAGGCTGGGCGCCTCCTTGCACAGCCCTGTCTCCTCTCCTCCCTAACCCCCTGCCTACTACTAACCTGGTTGGACAGTAATATTGCCTTGGGCCTCTCCCCCTCCAGCTCTGGGTCTGGACGTCAAAATTCTTCCCACCCAGGTAGAAACCAAGAGAGGGAAGGGCAGGCCCCTGCCCACCTCATTCATCCCTAGCATCTCCTCTTCCCAGTGGTACAAGCTTGGTTTGTTTCTCTTTTTTTTTTTTTTCTGGGATGACCAGGGTATGATTCCCCTTAAAAGCCTAAATCTGTCAAGACCTGTTCTTTGCTTCCTGTCCTGGAGAGAATGGGAAAAAGGTGATTCACACTAAAGTATGGTTGGCTTTTTGTGTATCAGCCATAGGGATGAGGATAGAATTTTGATGGCTTCATGCAAAAAGCAATGCCTCGCCGAGATTTAGTTCAGTGGTTCTGCCACCTGCCTCGCAAGTGCAAGGTCCCAAGTTCAATCCCCAGTACCCGAAAAAAAAAAAAGAAATGCCTTAATTTATATGATGGGTAGGGGCAAAATTTGAGCAAAGAAAGGTTTTTAACTAGCATCCTTGAAACCACTCAATGCACAAGGAAGAGGGGCCTTACCTGAGTCCAACCACCTGTCCCATCACGATCCCCAGGGCTGTGAAGATGGCTGAGCTCATGGCCACGGCTCCTCGGAGCTCCTTGGGAGCACTCTCCCCCAGGTACATGGGCTGGATGTTCATGCTCACACCTGAAAACATGCATGGCAGGGGCCTATCAGCTACCAGGAGGCCCACACACACCTGTGATGCTGAGCTGCCTTCCCCATCACAGGAGGTAGAACCCTGTCCCTTGACCACTGGATCCTGGCACCAAGGGCCACTACACACCTATGCACTCACCCTATACACTCTAAAGGGCTCCGCTTCACCTGCTGTAGGGCCAACTGGACCTCCTCCCCTCAGGATTTCTGGGACAAGATAAATCTTTCAGCTCCTGTTGTGGCTTGTGTCTAGATGTCCCCTAAAGCCTCATGCAGTCTTTTATGAAGGTAACTAAATCTGGAATGTGTGTGGCTAGGATTAAGGGCATGTGATCACTAAACCACTACACATGAGTGGTTGGTTAGAGAAAAGGAGCAGAGAGACACTGTTAAGTTCCCTTGTTGCCTTGGCTCCCTGGTGTGTGGCATGTTGTTTCTCCTCTGCGATGCCTGTCTGCCATCCACCCTGCCTTGGAGCCAGCCGATTATGGACTGAAACTTCTAAAGACTGTGAGTCAAATAAACCTTTCCCCTTTTAACTTTGGGTGTCAGGTATTTTGTTTCAGCAATGATAGAAAAGTAACTAACACAGCTCCCAAGCTGGTCCCTCATCACAGCCCCACATGTTCATGGGATCTTTCTAGGTGTGAAGGTCTTTGCAGTGGTCTGAATGCCAAATGCCCCCAGAGGTCCATGTGTTAAAGCCTGGTCCCCGGGCCTTATGGCAGGTCCTTCAGTCACGGAAGGACTGTGGGGGCCCCAGTCTCTGCCTTCCAGAACCAGGAGCCAAAATGAAACTTTTTTTTTTTTTTTTTTGGTACCAGGGATTGAATTCGGGACCTTGTGCTTGCAAGGCAGGTGGCGGCGGAACCACTGAGCTAGATCCTCAGCCCATGAACCTTTTTTCTTTCCAGTATTTCCACTAATAAACCAGTATTTCATTTAGTGACAGAAAGCTGACTGAACAGTCTCTGAGAGGCTGCAGGGGTTGGAGAAGAAGGACAGGATCCTACCCTGGACACCCAGCAGCTGCCTTGGCTCTCTCAGCAACTCTTTCATTGACCACTACCGTTTTAGGTTCTCAACTCATCCCAGCTCCCTGCAGGACGCACCTGGTACCTACACAGTTAGTGGGGAAGGGCCAGGGATTTAGCTTAGTGGTTCCGGTGCCTGCTGAGGAAACGCAAGGTCCCGAGTTCGATCTCCAGTACCAAAAAAAAAAAACACAGTTAGTTGGGAAACAGAGAACTGGACAGTGCCCTCACTGCTCACCCTAAATGGTAACAAATGGCAAAAGCTAGGAGGCATGGTATTGGGGCATCCTACACCTGGGAATACTGAAGGGAATGCAACTCCATTGCCTTCCCTGGCCTCAGAGTCTTCCATCAATGTCTGCTCCTGAGGTAGGAGATAGAGTAAGGAAGCCATGGGGCAAAGAATGAAGAAACTAGACTGAGTAAGGACAATTGTGTCAAAATATCAGAAAACCAATAGAAGCTGGGCCTGGTGGCACATATCTGTAATCCTAGCACTCATGAGGCTGAGGCAGGAGGATTGCTGCAAGTTCAAGGCATCTGGGATACATAGTGAGTTCAAGTCCAGCCTGAACTACATAGTGAGATTTTGTCTCCACAATAAATAAATTTTTTTTGGTATCAGGGATTGAACTCGGGACCTTCAGCTTGCAAGGCAGGCAGCAGCACCACTGAGCTAAATCCCCAGCTACAATAAATAAATTTTTAAAAATTAAAAGAAAAGTTCACCCTACCCCACTCCCCAAGACCTCCAGGCATACACAAAACCAAAACTCCAATCCCCCCAGCATTTTTTGCACTGGAGTTTGACTCCCCCCAGTGGGATTAGGATGTCATGACACTTCCTCTAAAAACCTTGTGTGTAGGGCTGGGAATTTAGCTCAGGGGCACCACGCCTGCCTCACAAGCATAAGGTCCTGAGTTCAATCCCTAGTACCAGAAAAAGTAAAATAAAAACCTTGTGTGGTCAAAAACTTCCCCTCTGACTCAAGGGCTGAGTCAAGCAGCCCATTGGGGCAGTTAACCCCAGGTACAGATCCTCCCATAATCCCAGAAGGCTTAAGAGGCCCAGTACTGCTCTTCTTACTGGCCTGCTCCCACTGTGTGAAGTGGCTTGGCTTCTTTCACATTTTTTTTTTTTTTTGGTACTGGGGATTGAACTCAGAACCTTGTGCTTTCGAGGCAGGGGGCACCACTGAGCTAAATCCCCGGCCCTTCTTTCACTTTCAATAAATCTTACTCTGTTACTCCTGCTCAGTTCTTTGTTTGGGATACCAAGAACCTGGAAACAACTCCCCCAAGACCCTCCATCCAATAACAGCCCCTCTCTCTACACAATGGGCTTTGGGCAGAGAAAGGTGAGAGAAAGGCAGTTGTGTTGCTAAGGAGTCTCAGGGGTACCCCTGCTGTTGCATCCTTTTGAGTACACAGGGCACAACAACAAAGCCTGGCCTGGTTCCTTTCCCCTATTGTGTGTGCTGTTCTTAGTGACTCACTTTCCATGAGTAGAATGTGGGGAAATGGTGCGTGACTTCTGGAATCGGGACATAAAAAGCACTAGAGGCCTTGGCCACTGCTGCTGCCTCCTTCTGCTACTCCTGGGGTTGCTTGTGGGCTCATTCGGTGCGGACCTGGTACCTCTTTTGTGAAGCAGCAGCTTAGAAGACTCGGGCGCTCACTGTGGCTGACAGAAAAGCCCAAGGAAGGAGTCAAGACTGAGAACAATGATCATATTAATTTGAAGGTGGCAGGGCAGGATGGTTCTGTGGTGCAGTTTAAGATTAAGAGGCATACACCACTTAGTAACCTAAAGAAAGCCTATTGTGAAGGACAGGGTTTGTCAATGAGGCAGATCAGATTCCGATTTGATGGACAGCCAATCAATGAAACAGACACACCTGCACATTTGGAACTGGAGGACGAAGATACAATTGATGTGTTCCAGCAGCAGACAGGAGATGTCTACTAAAAAGGGAACCTGCAACAACTCTACTCCAGAACTCTGTTCTTACAGATCGAGAATACATTCTCAACTGGAAAACTGCAATTTGGTTCCACCACATCCTGACTACTACAGTATACTTTTCTGTATTCTTTCATTTACCCCTTCCCCATTCCTTTTTTTTTGTTTTTTAAATTTTTTTTGTTTTGGTACTGGGGATTGAACTCGGTCCTCGCGCTTGCCCAGCAGGTGGCGAAACCACTGAGCTAAATCCCCGGCCACCCTTCCCCATTCCTTTATTGTACATAAATTATCTGGTGTATGTGCACAAGCATATTGCTTTTTTTTTTTTTTTAACTAAATGGCCAACAATATGTTTTGATTGACATCAGATGGAGATGGGATGAGGAGATACTGGTTCTGTGAAAATAATTCCCTCTCTCCATTAGTGGCATGATCATCAGCTCTTATCTTTATATTCCAGTAAGTTATTTTGCACTCACTGTCTTAACAGAAAAGACAACAGCATAAAAATCCTTTCATACCTTGTTTTATTGGAGAATGTTAATGTTTTTCATTTATCATTGTAAAACCAAAGACAATTTTATAACTTTTTTGTACTTTGTTGTTACATGTAGGGCAGTCTGTCTTTATGTAGGAGTAAATTACTCTTTAAAAGAAAAAGAATCCTAGATAGTTTTCCCTCTAAGTCAAGTGTCTTGTTGTTTAAATAAACTTCTTGTTTAAAATGAAAAAATAAAAGCACTAGAACTTTCCCTCCCCTCTCCTCCTCCCTTCTCCGCCTCCTCGCCCCTCCTGAGGATACTTGGGCAGCCCATGGAGAGACACAGATGGTAAGAAGCTGGGCCCCCCACTAACAGCACACGAGGGAGCCACCTGGGAAGCAGAGCTTCCAGCCCCAGGCCAGCCTGCAGGTGGCTGCAGCCCCGGCTGACAGCTTGAGCACAGCCTTATGACAGACTTTAAGCCAGAGCCACCCAGCTAAGGCATTTCCTGGTCCCTGACCCACAGGAACTGCAGATTATAAATGTTGGTTGTGTTAAGCCAGTAAATTTGGAGATATCTGTTTCACAGAATAGGTATCTAATGTAGACAGCAATACCTGGCTGTATAAATAGTAGATGGTCAGGATATAACTTGTTGATTGGAGCTACTAAAAGCTCAGATGAATATACTCAAAATTCTGCTCTCTCACATGACAAGCCCTAGACACTGAAGAATCCCTGACATGCTCTTCTCTCTCTTCAGAAAGACCAAAGAACTCATCCTATGTCCCTTTACACCTTGGCTGTCAGGAATCTCATGCTTAGGGTGTTGTTCAAACACAGGATTTATTATTAGGGTAAATTTGGGGATGTTTTCTCTTTTTCCTGAACAATGTCTTCCATATTTACTGTAAATGTCTAGTTATATGAGGGGTGTGTCTGTGTGTGTCTCTGTGTGTATTTCTAAGGACTGAAACTGGGGCTTTCTCACTGAGTCACATCCCCGGCACTTTTTTTACTTCTTACTTTGAGACAGGGTCTTCCAGGGTCACTAAGTTGCCCAGGCTGAACTTGATCTTGTGATCCTCCTGCTTCAGCCTCCCAGAGTGCTGGGATTACAGACATGTGCCACCATGCCCAGCAATGATATGCGTCTTTAAGATAAATCATATTTAATCATTTTGTGAAACAAGCAGACATGAATGAAGGATAAGTCAATGAATAAAGAGAAGGAAAGAAGGAAGGAGCATTAATGAATGACTAGAAACAGAGGCAGCCATGAGATGCCTGCTCATCCCCTACCTGCATTAACTCCTGTCAGCAGTCTTCCCAGCATGATCATCTCAAAGGAGCCTGCTTTGCGGCTGAATCCAAACAGGATCGCTGCTACCACTACAAAGACGTTATTCACCAGGAGGGACTTCTTCCTTGGAGGAAGTGGAAAACAGGTAAGAGAATCTGTGGCTCGGTGCAGAAGAAATCTCTACGGCCCTCAGCAATTCTAGCCCTGATCAACACACAGACTGCGTGTGTGTGTGTGTGTGTGTGTGTGTGTGTGTGTGTGTGTGTGTGTGTGACAGAGACAGAGACAGAGACATAGAGACAGACAGAACTGTTTCAAGAACAAGCTATATGAACTGAAATAACCACAAGCCATTGTATCTGGGCTCACATGTGGTAGGCCTTGAGGTACACACTCTTATTCCTAGCCCAACTTATCCCCAAATTACTCTTTCTACTTGCACTGCAGTTTGGAATGACAGCATTTATATTTTACGGCTGTCTGCTTGAGATTAAATATTGCTCTCCCCAAACTTCTATGTAAAATGAAGGAAACAATATGTAATTTCTCAGACTTAATAAAATCCTAGGGAGGAAAAACAGGTGAGGCAAGTGATGCATCAAAAGCCAAGTACAGTTCCTTCATCATATATACAGACACTTCCCAGAAGACTCAGGTTGGCAGAATGCCCCAATGCCTTGGCCAATGAGAACAAGACCTCAGACCAAGAAGGGGACTTTGAAAATGTCCCCTGCTCCACCATTGTGATAGCTTTGGGCTTCTGATATCAAGTTTAGAAGGGCTGTCAAACAGATCACCTAAGAGAGCTTACGAGAGACCACATGGCTCACTGTACTGATAGGAAAACTGAAGACCAGGGAAGGCTGGTGTTTTCCCCAAATTCGAGAGCACATCAGTGATAGGATATGAGCCAAAGCTGAGGTCTCCTGTGTCTAGAGAATGAAAGATTACAGATTATCAAGTTCGTGACAAACTTGATGTAGTGGTAGCTCCAATTGTAACCAATAATTACAGTTGTAATAATATATCATTTTCTAACTGAAATTAATAAATCCATTAATAATTAATGGTAATTAACTACTTGGCCCTGGAATGAATCCATTTGTTCCATTTCAATACACAGACACTACAAACACTTAGCTTTCACCTAGCAGGGACTGTAGTACACTTCATTTTTTTTTCCAATAAAACTTTATTTTCAAAAAACAGGTAGGAGTTTGACTTGGCCCATAGTCAATAGTTGGCTAACCCCTGCTCTACTGTATTTTTTTATTGGTACATTTTAGATATACATAATGATAACATTCATCATAGGTAATTTGTACCTGTACATGATGTATCTTGTTTCTTCTTATTTTTCCATTCCTGTCCCCATCCTTCAAACCCTCTTCCCCTCCTTATTCACAAAAGCTTTGTTTCCACTTTTTCCTTCTCTTGTTGTTCTTTTTTTTTTGATACTGGGGATCGAACTCAGGACCTTATACTTGCTAGGCAGGTGTGATGCCACTGAGCTAAATCCTCGGCCCTCTTCTCTTGTTTTTCTTGTTCCTGCCTACCCTTCCCCCTCCATCTGCCCTTGTTTCCCTTCTCATTTGAACATTTCCCAATATCTATTCTACATTTTGGTCCTTATTTACACTTTCTTTTTCTTTCTTTTTTTTTTTTTTGGTACCAGGGATCGAACTTGGGTCCTTGCACTTGCAAGGCAAGCGATGGAACCACTGAGCTAAATCCCCAGTCCCTTATTTACACTTTCGATTTCTCACACCAGAGAAACAATGTGGTATTTAAACATGTGTGTTTGATTTATTTCATTAAGAGTATGGTCTCTGGGGGCTGGGGATTTAGCTCAGTGGTTCCACCGCCTGCCTCGCAAGTGCAAGGACCTGAGTTCAAGCCCCTGTACCAAAAAAAAAAAAGAGTATGGTTTCAAGGTGCATCCATTTAACTAGAAATGTCTCAAGCTTATCCTTCTTTATGGCAGAGTAGTACTCCATCACATTAAAAAACCCCCACATCTTCTTTATCCATTCATCAGTTGATGGGCATTTAGGCTGTTTCCAAGATTTAGCTATACAAATTGTATTGCTATAAACACGGGTGTGCATATATTGCTGTGGTATGATGCTTTTAATTCTTTTGGAAAGATACCAAAAAGGGGAATAGCTGGGTTGAATGGAACCTCTAGTTTAGTTTTTTGAAGAATCTCCACACTGATTTCCACAGTAGTTGCACCAGTCTACACTCCCACCAATAGTGGAGAAGGGTTCCTTGTTCCCCACAGCCACGCTAGCATTTGTTATTGATTGATTTCTTGATAATAGCAATTCTTTCTGGAGTGAGATGGAATCTCAGCATTGTTTTAATTTGTATCTCTTGAATTACCAGTGATATTGAACATTTTTTCATACATTTATTTGCCATTTCTACTTCTTCATCTGAGAAGTGTCTATTCATTTCAGATGCCCATTTTTTATTGGCTCTTTAAAAGTGGGGGGGTCTCATTTTTTTGAGTTCTTTATATATTCCAGGTATTAGACCTTTAACTGAGGAATAGCTGGCAAAAAAATTTCTCCCACACTGTGAGTTGTCTCTTCATTCTGTTGGTGGTTTCTTTTGCTGTGCAAAAACTTTTCAATAAGATGAGATCCCAGTTGTTAATTCTTTGTGATATTTCCTGTGCGACTGGGGTTTTGTTCATGAAGTCTTTGCTTACACCAATGTCTTCAGGAGTTCTACCTATTCTTTTTTATTTTTTCCAGTACTGGGGATTGAATTCAGGATCTTGTGCTTATGAGTCAGGTGCAGTGCCACTGAGCTAAATTCCCAGCCCTGAGTTTACCTATTCTATCTTCCAACAGATTTAGTGTTTCTGTTTTAATATTTAGATCTTTGATCCATTTCAATTTTAGTTTAGTACATGGTGAAAGATATGGGTCTAGTTTTAATCTTTGACATGTGGAAAACCAGTTTTTCTGGCACCAATTATTTAATTTTGTTTTTTTTCTTCTTTGGTACTGGGGATCGAACTCAGGACCTTGCACTTGTGAGGCAGGCACCAGAACCACTGAGCTAAATCCCCGGCCCAAAAGGAGAACTTCATATCTTTTTTTCTTGGTACTGGGGATCAAACTTGGGTCCTTGCGCTTGTGCAGCAGGAGGCAAAACCAATGAGCTAAATCCCTGGCCCAGTCTGGCAGCAATTATTAAAGAGGCTATCTTTCTTCCAGTGAAGGTGTTTGGCTCCTTTGTTAAAGATTAAGTGGCTGTGTATGTCTGGAGTTGTTTTTGCATCTTCTCATCTGTTCCATTGATCCTCTAGTCTTTTTTTTTTTTGTCTGTGCCTTGCTGTTTTTATCATAGTAGCTTTGTAATATACTTTCAAGTCAGGGATTGTGATGTCCCTTGTCTTGCCTTTGTTGCCCAGAACTGCCTTTGCTATTCTAGGTCTCTTCTGGTTCCAAATGAATTTTAGGATTGTTTTCTCTAATTCCATGAGATTTTTCTATTGGTATTTTGATTAGGATTGCATTAAATCTGTATAACAATTGTGGAAGTATACCCATTATCACTATATTGGTTCTTTCTACCCAACAACAAGGGATAGCTTTCAATTTTCTGATATCTTTTTCAATCTCCTTTTTCAGAGTACTGCAATTTTCCCGTTTTCCTTCATTAGATTGATTCCTAGGTATTTGTTTTTTGGGGGGATGCTATTGGGAAAGATGTTGTTTCCAAAATTTCTCTCTTATAAATTTGTTATTTGTGTACAGGAATGCTACTGATATTTGAGTGTTGACTTTGTATCCAGCTACATTATTGAATTTGGTTATTAAATCTAGAAGTCTTTTGGTAGAGTTTTGGGGGTCTTCTATATAGAGTATCATGTCATCCAAAAATAATGATAATTTAACTTCTTCCTTTCCTATCCTTATCCCTTTTATTTCTTTCTCTTGTCTAACTGCTCTGGCTAATATTTCCACAACTATATTGAATAAGAGTGGTGATAGTGGACAACCTTGTCTTGTTCCTGATTTCAGACTCAAAGCTTTCCATTTTTGTCCATTTAGTATGATGTTGGCTATTGGTTTGCCATAGATGGCTTTTACCAGATTGAGATAAAGACCATCTATTCCAATTTGCTGTAGGGTTTTTAAAGCATGAATGGGTGTTGCACTTTGTCAAATGATTTTTCTGCATCTACTGAGATGATCATATGGTTCTTGTCCTTGGCTCTGTTAATATGACATATTGCATTTATTGATTTGCGTATGTTGAACCATCCTTGCCTCCCTGGGATGAATCCTACTTGGTCATGGTGTGTAATCTTCTTTTTTCTTAATAGCAAAACATTTATCAATGCACTTGAGGCATACATAATGATAACACTAATTATAGAGTGTATAATCTTCTTGATGATTTTCTGCATTCTGTTTGCCAGTATCTTATTGAGGATTTTTGCATCTATCTTCATTAGGGAGATTGGCCTGTAGTTCGCTTTTTTGGTTGGATCCTTTTCTGATTTTGGTATCAGGGTAATACTTGCTTCCAGGAATGAATTTGGGAGTATTGCTTTCCTTTCAATTTCATTAAAGAATTTAAGAAGTAGTAGCATTAGGTCTTCTCTAAATTTCTTGTAGAGTCAGCAGTGAATCCATCAGGGCCTGGGGTTTTCTTTATTGATAGGTTTGTTTTGTGTTTTTTTTTTTTTTTTTTTTTTGTACCGGGGATCAAACTCAGGACCTTGTGCTTTTGAGGCAGGCAGCGGAACCACTGAGTTAAATCCCCGGCCCTTTATTGATAGATTTTAAATTATGTCTTCAATTTCATTGACTGATATTGATTTATTTAGAATTTTTATATCTTCTTGATCAGCTTTGGTAATTGATGAATTGATATCTAGGAATCTGTCCATTTCTCTGTGTTTTCTATCTTATTAGAATACAGGTTCTTGAAGGTGGTATTGATGATCTTCTGGATTTCTGCAGAACCTGGTGTGATTTCACCTTTTCATTCATAATTGCATAGATTTAGTCTTTTCTTTCCTTTTTTGGATAAGGTTGGCTAAGGGTTTGTGAACTTTATTTAATCTTTCAAAGAGCCAACTCTTTGTTTGTTTTGTTTTTTTGGTACCAGGGATCGAACTCAGGTCCTTGCTCTTGCGCAGCAGGCAGCAAAACCACTGAGCTAAATCCCCGGCCCAAAGAGCCAACTCTTCAATTCACTGATTCATTGTACTGTTTTCTTAGTCTCAATTGCATTAATTTCTGCTCTTATCTTTATAATTTCCCCTCTCATATGAGCTTTGGGCTTGACTTGCTCTGCTTCTTCTAGAAGCTTGAGGTTCAACATTAGGTTGTTTATTTGAGCTTGCGCTGTTTTTCTGATATGAGAATTCACCACTATAAATTTCCCTTGTAGGACTGCTTTCATTGTGTCCCATAATTTCTGGTATGTTGTATTGGCATTATTGTTTAATTGTAGAACTGTCTAATTTCTTCTTTAATTTCATCTGTGACCCATTGGTTTTTCAGGGAGAGTATAATTTAATTTCCATGTGTTTATGAAGTTTTTTGGTTTCTTTTGCCATTGATTTCTAATTTCATTGCCTTATGGTCTGATAATATGCATGGGATAACTTCAATTCCTTTGCATTTACTTAATCATTTTCTATGAGTGAGTATGTGGTCTATCTTGGAGGACACCCCATGTGCAGCTAAGAAGAATGTGTATTCTGATGTTGTGGGGTGGAACACTCTGTAGACATCTACTAAGTCTGTTTGTTCAAAAGTTTAGTTCAGTTCTGATATTTCTGTGTTGATTTTTTTGTCTAGTTGATCTGTGTATTTGTGACAGTGGGATATTGAGGTTCCCCAACTGTATTAGTGTTTATTTGATTTTTCATGTCCATTAATATTTGTTTTATATAGTTGAGTGTGCTGGGACTTGGTGCATATATATTTATGATTGTTATCTCTTCCTCTTGGATGATTCCCTTTCCAAGGATGTAGTGACCTTCTTTGCTTGGAATCTACTTTGTCTGCAAATAAAATAGCTACTTTTGCTTTTTTCTGGGTTTCTGTCGCATGGATTATTGTTTTCCATATTTTGACCTTCAGTCTATGAATTTGTTTTTGAATTAAATGTGTTTCTTGTATCAAGCTTATTGATGGATCTTGCTTCTTGATCCATTTTGCCAGTCTGTTTCTTTTGACTGGTGAATTGAGCACATTTACAGTGATAGTTATAACTGATATACACTGACTTATCCTTGTCATGTTAATTTCATGTTGTTGGTTCCCTTTTTCTCCCCTCTCTGCTTAATTACTTGCCTTGTCTAGTGGATTCATTCTCTTGATGTTCATGGAGTTGTAGTCCTCATTATCTCTTTCTAGAATGTTCTTCAGAATATTTTGGAGTGTCAATTTGGTGGTCATGAATTTCTTCAGGTGTTCTTTGTCATGAAAGTGTCTTATTTCTCTATCAATTTTGAAGGATAGTTTTGCAGGGTACATCAATCCAGGTTGGAGGTTGTTTTCCTTTAGGACTTGAAATGCTTCACACCAAGCTCTCCTTGACTCGAGAGTTAGTATTGAGAAGTCTGCTGTGATTCTGATGGGCTTTCCATTATAGGGGATTTGTTTCTTTTCTCTAACAGGTTTTAATATTCTGTTCTTGTGTTGTGCAAGACCCAGATTTATTCCTTAGCACTGCATAACACACACACACAGAAGCCCTACCTTAAGGGTACAGCAGCTCTCAAGCTGTGGGCCATAGTCTATTCTACAGGAACCTGCCTATTCCACAGGGAATTCTTTCCATACTGGGGAACTGAATCCAGGGCCTCATCTATGCTAGTCAAGTACTCTACCACTGAGCTACATTCCCAGTCTTCCACAGGACATCTTGCTGACCCACTACTTACATCTTGCTGGCCCACTACTTCAATATACATCCACAATGAAAGAAACTGGAGGAGAGGGAGCAGCAAGTATGTTAGAAGTCTTGGTAAAGTACAAATATGACATGGAGTGGAAAAAAATATGGAGGAGACTGCCATGTCACTGAGATTTCTGAGATCCAATAGACTAAGACTTGTTAGTATATTTCCTCCAAAGTGCATGACAAATTGTAGCACCTTGGTCCTCTTCATCTAAGAAAGGAAAATCTCAGCTTCTTTCCATTTTGGAGAAAGGATTGCTGTGGGGATGTTTTTGTCTCCCCAAGGGTTCATGAGTTAGAAGACTAGTCTTTATTGCAGCAATGATAAGAGGTGGTGAGACCTTTAAGTAGTGGGGCTTATTGGGATGTAGTTAATGACCCCTCCCCTCAACTCTGGCTTCTGTTCTTGCCATATGATCATACCCTCTTATCTATGCTCCTACCATTGTGATGCCATTCACTATGAGGTTCTCACGAGAGCTAAGCCAATGCTAGTGCCGTGCCCCTGAACATCCAGAAATGTGAACTAAATAAATCCCTTTTCCCTATAAAGTACTTAGCTCAGGTTATAAATTGTCATAGCAACAGAAAAGCTAATGCCAGCAAATACCACACTGGGTATTGTAACTTGACACATTTACCAGATAACTTGAAAATCCAGCAGCTTTGAGTGGAGCTAAGCAAAAGGAGTATTCTCTGGTGGGTCCAAGCCAGGTTGAAAGAGCTTTGTCACTAGACTATTTAGACCCAGAACATCCTGTGGTGCTCAAAGTGGCACTTAGAACATCCTAAAAGGAGAATCTCAATACATGATCTAGGGTTTTGTAGTAGAACCACTCTACTCCAATGAATTGCTATCCTGCTAATGAGCAACAGCTCCTGGTTTTGTTACTAGGCCCTGGTGAGGAATAAACACCAGGCTCTAGAACACCAGGTGGCTGTGGACCTATCATGAACTGGCTGCCATGTGACATTCCCTTTGAAGTTTGCATGTGGCCAGTTGTACTTCATCACTAAATCAAACTGGTATACAACAACAACAACAAAACTTTTTTTTTTTAGTGACTTTTTTTTTTTTTGGTGCTGGGGTTCGAACTCGGGTCCTTGTGCATGTGCAGCAGGCAGCGGAACCACTGAGCCAAATGCCCAGCCCAAAACTTTTTTTTTTAAACGGTATACAGCAAACTTGTTCCATGTGGGCCATAAAGCTTCCCACAAATAGGCCACTCACACCAGCACAGCCCTAAAAGATACTGAAGGAATTAAACTCTTTGTGTAGATAGAATTTTGAGCGTATAATTTTGTATCTTTTCCAAATACTTTGGTTGGACTTTCCAGACTCCAGAAACTGAGAAAATAAATTTTTGTTCTTTATAAATTTTCCAGTCTCAAGTATTTTGTTATAAGAACAAGAATAGACTAAGACAGTTAATAATCCAGTGCTGGGCAATGAAACACAGCACTTTTTATGAGTTTCTTATTTCTTGTGATATAAAGTATCATCCAGGAAGAAATTTCCATTCCATTGGATGTTGCTGCATCTGAATGAGGCACTAATTTAACTTCCAGCTGCAGTCTTGAGGATAAAACTAACACACAGTGGAGATTGCAGCTGCAGCAATCTCAGAGGAAAGGGGTGGAGCACTGATATGTCCCTGCAGTCACCCAACTACTGACTTCTTGTTGTATGAGATAAAAGGTGTCCTATTATTTTAACCAATTGAGTCTTGGTTTTTGTTCCTTGTGGTTAAAGACATCCTAATAGATACATCTGTCAAATACAAAAACATGATACTTGTACAACTTTTCATTCAAGCAAAGAAGTTATATCAGAGAAGGAAAAAAGAGTTGATATTATAGAACTTATTGTTATGCCATGAATCCATCATCCAGAAGCAGATGATCTTAGAGTGTAATGATCGCCTGATGACCCTACATAATCAAGACTACCAAACCCACTCAACAATGAAGATTTACACCAGGCCAGGTGGCACCTGTCTGTAATCCCAGCTACTTAGGAGTCTGAGGCAGTATGATTGTGAGTCTAAAGCCAGCCTGGGCAACTTATTGAGACTCTGTCTCAAAATTTAAATAAATAAACAAATAGGCTAGGGATATATCTTAGTGGCAGAGTACTTACATGTGCAAGGCCCTGGGTTCAGTCCCTAGGACTGAAGAAAAAAATGAGGATTTGGATCATCATAATGAGCAAAGAGCCTCAAATAGTTGAAGTTCTGCCTAAAACAAGAGTAGAAAACCGGAGGATGGAAGTCACAGTATAAGAAACAGCCTTGTGATTTACTGTAAAAACAAGAACTGAACCTTTACTTATATTTCCAGGCTTTCTGCATCATATGCTTTAAAATAGAGTCACCCAGTGGCCAGGGATTTAGCTCAGTGGTTTCGCCACCTGCTGCACAAGCACAAGGACCCGAGTTTGGTCCCTGGTACCAAAAAAAAAAAAAAAAGAGTTGCCTACTAGTTTCCTTTTCCTTAATTAGTTTTACTCTTCCTTTTTCCTTTTCTTATATGGTGAATTATACAATAATCCCTCTTTATCCACTAGTTTGCTTTTCAGTTTCAGTCAGTTTTGGCCCAAAAATATTACATGAAAAAATGTTAGAAATAAACAAATCACGAGTTTTAAAGAACTTTCATTGTAGTATATTGTCAGAATTGTTCAATTTATTATTAGTTACTGCTGTTAATCTATTATTGTGCCTAATTTGTAAGTTAAACTTTATCATATGTGTAGCAAAACATTATATATATAGGGCTTGGTACTATTCATGATTTCAGGTATTCAGTGGGGGTCTTGAGACAGATTTCCTAGAGATAAGAGAAGGCTACTGTAATTAAATTTACCATTAAGTGCAAAATATCAAGAGAGCCTAATTTCAGGGCTGACAGAAGAATAGTGATCATATGGGCCTCCCAGGCTCAGGAAGAATACCTCTACTACATTGCCCTGGTGTGTGTGACAAGACAATGCTCGGAGTGGTATTACTTAGGGAGAGGTGAATGCAGACGGTGGTGTACATAGGAAGGTTAAGCACTGTTAGGTAGGGACAGGAGAAAGATGTCTATGTATGCTGGTACCTAGAAAAGGGGTGGACTGTAGTGATCATTTGTTTTTTCTGCTCAAATTGCCTTTCTTCCAATCTTGCACAGATGTAGTCATGTGAACCAACACAAACCAATAACAACTCATCCTCCTGGATGTTGGATCTTGAATGAAGACATTGTTAACAGAGTGTGGGTAGAGCTGAGTGTGCTGAAGTAATCCTTCCTAGAAAGAAAGTCCAAAGATCTGGCTGTTGATATCCTTGAAACTACCTTGGCCCATGTTTTTCTTGAGTCTTGGCTTTTTAGCACTTCTTTCCATTCTATGAGCTACCTCAGTATCCTTCCATTCATTACATTTTTTATTAAGTTACTTCAGGTCAGATTCTTTGTTTGCAATCTAAGATCAGAGGGTACATAGAAAGCACTTACCTTCCCAGTGTGATGGCCATGGGCCCTGCAAGGAGTGCTCCAGAGAGGCCCCCCAGGGGGAAAAGAGACACAATGAGGGACCACACAAGCAGCACCAGGTGGTCAGGTAGTGGTCTTCCAGTACGTGCCTGCCATGTTTCATTGGTGAATTCCTGAATGTGCTGTGGATAGAGATGCCAGTCAGCCCCCTGTAGATAGGGGCAAAGCAGAGCCCCTGCAGGCTCTGTGCTTCTGCAGAGCAGGCACCAAGTATCCTGAGCAATACTGCTCTCTATGGGGCAGGAACAAATTCACCTGACCTCCCACGTGCTGCTTTCCTTCACATTCTGTATCTCCTGTAGCCTAGAGCTGGAATTCACTATTTCCTCCTCTCTGGGATCACATTATTTCTCTATACTCACACAACATATGACAGCATATGTGTGGGTTTTTTCCACACTAAGCAATTCCCCAACTCTCTGCATACCAGCTGGGTGTACTATAATTTAATACAATTCTGACACTATCTGAAGTAAACATCAAACTCTATAAGTCAAAGAGCTCAGTACCATGAAACTGCCCCCTCTTCAGATGAAAATTGCAAACCCAGGTCTCCTGTATTCTACAGACCAGCTATAAAATGGGGTTTTTACAATTCTCTCCTCAATAGCTTGCTTGAATAGTTCACAAAACTCAGAAAGGGAGTTTCTTTACATTAACTGGTTTATTATAAAGGATAAAACTCAGAAAGAATCAGATGGTAAAGTTGCAGAGGGCAACGTTTGGTGGGGGTCGTTTGGAGTTTCCATGTCCTCTCGGGGCATACCACCTTCCTAGCACTTCAGTGTGTTCACAAAACCAGAAGTTCATCATATTTCATTATTCAAGAGTTTTTATACAATGTGTGTGGTGGTGCACACCTGTAAATCCCAGTACTTGAGAGGCTGAGGCAGGGGGATTGCTGTGAGTTCAAGGCCAGCCTGAGCTGCATAGTGATTTCAAAGCCAGCCTGCACTACAAAAACAAAGTTTTTTATAGAATTTAATCTTGAGGTTTCTCTCCTTCACAGAGGTCAGGGGGTGGGGATGAAAGTTCTAACCCTCTAATCACTTGGGCTTTCTGGTGATATATATGATGCTATCCAAAGGGGGCTGATTCAAAGTCATGTCATTAGCATAAACTCAGGTATGATCAAAAGGGGCTCATGACAGGGCTGGGATTTAGCTCAGTGGTTCCATCACCTGCCTCACAAGCACAAGGTCCTGAGTTCGATCTCCGGTACCAAAAAAGGGGTGGGGGGCTCATGACAAAAAAATAAAATATGCTCCTATCACTCAGGAAACTCCAAAGGTTTTAGGACCTCTACCCCAGGAACAGTGACAAAGACCAACTAATGCTCCAAGCCCACTATCCCACATTCCCACTCTGCTTGTGCCCCAGGAAGCCACCTGTCCAGCCCACATCACTGTTATGGCTTGTGTCTAGATGTCCCCCCAAATCTTCATGCAGTCATAGGTGGGGCTTTTGGGAGGTGCTGGATCTAAGGTGTGTGATGCTGGGATTAAGGGCACATGATTACAAAATTAGTCCACTTACTGATTTAGCATAGTTCTGGGTATGGCTAATGGGAAGGCCCATCCTGGGTGTGGGTGGCACCACCCAAAAGACTGGATGGGATAAAAAGGAAGAGGCCAGTTTGCTGCTGCTGCTGCTGCTTGCTGCTTTGCTGTCTCCTGCTTGCTTGCCATGTACTGTTTCTCCTCTGTGATGCCCCTCTCCCATGCCATCCTGCCTTGGAGCCAGCCAATCTCTACAAACTGTGAGCTGAAATAAACCTTTCTTCCTTTAACTTTGGGTGTCTGATATTTTGTCTCAGCAATGAGAAAGTAACAAAGACACTGGGTTCCCTTGCTGACTGGTTTTCAGTTGGACTTGGCTAATGGTAAGCTCCAACAGGACTTTAGAAGAAGAGAGGAACTTAGGAGCTCCATCTGGTTTCCTCCCTGTGAAGTCACCTCAGGCTGGCTGCAACCCTTAGACAATGGGCACCGCTCCTCATGAAGAGGCCCGTGCGATATGGTTCATTCCTCCTGGTTTTGGTCATTGTTCCTTCTACTTGTCTCTTTCTGGGGGAGACGTGCTGAGACAGCAGTGCTACTAAATCTGCACAACTGCACTTTCCCTTGCTGTGTGTGTTCTCTATACCCCCACTTAATCATCCTTTGTGAATCATCCTCTGTGGTACCCAAACCCACTTGACTTATCTTGTGTGAGCCATGTGTTTTCTTGGAACTCTGACTGTGGTATGCCTCAAAGATACAGTCATCCCTCTGTATCTATAGACTGAACCAAGAGCAGATCAAAAATACTCAGGAAAATATCTGTATCTGTACTGAACCTGACACTTTCTTGTCATTATTCCCTAAATAAGATACCAACTATTTACATGACATTTACACTGTATTAGGTATTATAAGTAATCTAGAGATTATTTAAAGTCTACAGGAGAATATAGGTAGGTTTTATGCAAATACCACACAATTTTATGTAAGAAACTTGAGCATCTGTAGGTTTTGGTATCCATGGGTATCCTTGAACCCATTCTGCATGTACTCTATTAGGTACACACAACTTTGATTGCTGCTAAGACTGAGAATTAGGTCCAGAGAGGTGAAACAACTCACCCATGGCCTCAGCCACAGGTCAAGGCTGAACCCAGATAGTTCACACTCCATACAGCCTCAGCTTCCAGGCTACTGCATCAAGGGAGCAGATGGAAGCCACGTGGTTGGGAAAGTCTATGCATGGTAAAGACGGGGACATTTGTCCTTGGTTAGAGGTGCAATACCAGTCTTAGGCTTCCCAACAGGACATGGGGGAGGCCAGTGAGTTCAGGTCTTGGCCAGTTCTCCCTGGCCCTCGATAGCTCCAGGTCATAGATGCCACTTCCCTCCCTGGGGAGGAGCTGTTGGAGGAGTTAGACTAGGGCCAGCCTCCCTTGATCTTGACCTTTGACCCACCCCCCCACCCCCCAGACTGGCCACTAGCAGAGATTCACTACTTAATGAAAGTCAGGCTCTTCTGGGCTCTTTTTAAAGTAGGCCTCAACTTTTGGTCTTCTGTGATTGTCTGCATGGACCAATTTTAGCAAGAATTCTATGTCAAAGGACAACTGAATTCAAATAATTTAGTTGAATTAGCCAGACATGGTGACACATGCCTGTAATCCCAGGATTTAGAAGGCTGAGGCAAGAAGCTCACCATGAGTTTGGGGCCAGGCTGCAGTACCTTGTGAGCTCAAGGCCAGCTTAAACTACATAGTGAGACCCTTCCTCAAAAATAAATAAATAAATTTTAAAAATTTAATTGGCTTTATTTTCCATCTTAGAATCAGGCAACACTTCATTCCATAAAATAAAGAGTTCTCTTGGACCAAGCTAAAGAGGTTGGTTTTATAGAAAGAAAAGTCCTCAAATAAAGCAGAAACAGAAACAAAAAGTAAATTTGTTATTTTAAAGTTACTTTCATTGTAAGGTGGGGACAGAAAGACAGAACAATAGGAAAATAACTGGTTGGTTAACAACAGCTTATTTTTGGTTACTTCTTTTATGTTAGGATTAAAGCAGAGGGATCTTTGTCATCACACCAGTTGAACTGGGCTTTTTGGGAAATTTGGCTGTTATCTCTAATGCTGATTTCAGAAGGCCCATAATCAGCTCAGTTTCAGTTTGACGATAGCGAACTTTCGTGACAGTGACTCCATTTTGATTTTTAGCATGGAACTTAGTTCAAAACAATGGCCTCCTATAATTTCTATTTAATACTTGCTAAGTTGGTTTAGCTAGAATCCCCCATCCTTTGTATCTGATCATCCTCAATATCTGATCAGGTTCCTCCCCTTTGCCATGGAGTCACCTTGCATAACCATGGTTTAACTAGTGTCATTCATTTATTGTTTCTTTAATAGAGTATTTTTTCTTTAACATCATTCAGCAGGGCCACGGGACCTGTCAAGTCCAAGAAAGCACAGTTTTGAGGACTGGAGATGGCCTTTGGGAGGCAAGGTTGATTGTGACTCCCATGGAGGGACCCCTCCCCAGCTGTGAGCCTACACTGAGGTGGGCATCAAATACTTAGTGAATGGAATGAATACATAAACCAATGCAGCCAGCTCACACCTCCCCTTCTAAAGCTTTCCATCCATCTTTTCTTCATGGGGATGGGATGCCATATTACTTCTGCTCAGAATACACTCCCATATGTCTTCTGTTAACAAACAGTTCTAGCAGGGCGGGTGGTGCACACTTGTAATCTCAGCACTTGAGGCTGAGGCTGGAGGATTGCCTCGAATTGGAGGCCAGCCTGGGCTACATACTGAGTTCAAGGGCAGCCTGAACTACACATCAAGACCCTGTCTCAAGCAAAACAAGACAAAATACAAACAAACAATTCTTTGAGGAACTTCTCCCAGGTTGTCAATTACAGCCCTATGCCTCCATTAAAGTGACCACTGTCATCACTGGAGAAAAATGAAGTGCTCTGTTTAAACCTGAAGGAGCCTGTGGGACAGTGGAGAGTGACATGGGAGAAAGCACTACTAAGTAGATGCTGAGCTGAAGCCCCACCATGGGCAGTGGATGGTCCCCACCCAGTACCCACTCAGACCGTGACAGTGGGCACAGAAGGTACATACCCAGGTTGGGGCACTGATGATGGAGAGGTTGTAGCCAAACTGAAAAGTTCCACCAATGCCAGCTGCACAGATGGTCAGGAGCAGGACCCTGCCCTGAATCTGAGAAGACAAGGGAGAACACAGAGTAACCAATAACTATCGGCGCCTCCCTCCCTGGGACTGACCTACAAATCACAACATTGCAATTCATTTGAACCAGGCAATAAGGTCTCTACTCTGCAGATAAGGACACTGAGGCACACAGGGGTGGAGCTGCCCAGATCACATGGCTGGCAAATAGCAGGGGAACCCAAATCTTCTGTTCTGAGTCCAGGTATTCCTCCAGGGTCATAGCATCCTCCCTCTCCCAGCATCTTCCTGAGAGAAAGAAGTCACTGGGTGGCCACTGGGCATACCTGCTGTGGTTAGAGAGGACAATCCCCTGACCTGGGGACCCAGGGTGGAGTAAAGCTCTGCCTCTGAGTCTCAGTGACTTCCCCCAGGGAAACCTTCTCCAACAGAGTGGTTTGGCTCCAGGAATCTGGATTGAGCCTCTCCTTACCTCTACCAGCTGGTTCTCCAACGATGGTAAGAGAAGGACCCACATGGTCCTGTATGTGTGGGAACATGGGGGACACACTGGGCAGCAGACAGCAGCCACAGATGGTAGAGGTGCCTGGGCCACAGTGTTAGCTCTTTCCTGACCCCTCATACTCTCAGAGTTGCTTCCCTACCTGGACCTGGATTTAATACTGTCTACCTGCAGGATGGGCCATATATGCCAGGCACACTCGGTACAGTGATGCTCTGCATCCCAGTACAGCCTCCTTAGGGACTGGTGGGGGGGTCCCCAAGGCATTCCACCAAGAGGGTTCAGAGCCCTCACGTCCATTCTATTTAGTTGGGGTTTTTTTTTTTTAAGAGATTCACAATCATGCTTCTATTTTTCCTTGTATAATTGTAAGCTGCAAAATGACATGCTTAGGGCTCGAGCTCAGTGATAAGAGTTCCTGCTTAGTATGCATGAGACCCTGAGCTCTCCCTCTAGCACTATAAAAAAAAGAAGAAAAGAAGAAAAAAAAATTGACATGCTCATTACGATTTTTTAAAAAACCAATCACAGTCTAATTTGTTTAGTTAAGCCATCTCTTGCCACAAGCAAAGGGATGGAAGATCAGTATGATGGTCGTCATCTGCTATGAGCAAAGAAGGTGATTAAAGTCCCATATGCTTTTCTGATCTGAATGCAGAGTAATGGTTCAAATCAGAGCTGCAGGGCCAGGGATTTAGCTCAGTGGTTTCGCTGCCTGCTGCGCAAGCGCAAGGACCCGAGTTCAATCCCTGGTACCAAAAAAAAAAAAGAAAATCAGAGCTGCAGTCCCCCATTCCCCCAGTAATAATAGCCCAGGTTCTCTTTATTCATCTTCATAGCCAGTCGGAAGCGGATTCACAGGAGGGTTATGGAACAGAGTATGGTTACCATCTCCCCATGGAAAGGCCTGGTCCTAATGTGGAGCTGGACCTCCTCCCCATGGTGAGACTTCGGGAAAACACTCAGCATGCCAATTCCCACCCTGAGAAGTGCCACGAAATAGGTGAGGGCTTCCACATTCAAGCTTAGCCCTTCTCGCTTTGGCCGCCCCACCTGCTGAGCTAACCAGCCTAACAGCGGAGAACCCGAGGACGTAGCTATTGACTCCACCACCATTTTGGACCTGGACCTCATTAAGGTTTTTCAAAAATGTAATATATTGGTACACCAAAATTGTCCATTCTCCCAAAATACAATGATAGACTGCTTCCATCAGAGGTTTTCCTAAGCATTCACAAAATAGCTGACATTACAAAATCAAATCACTGGGGCCAGGCATGGTGGTGCACGCCTGTAATCTCAGTGCTCAAGGGCTGAGGCAGGAGGACTGCTGTGAGTTAAAGGCCAGCCAGTTCTACATGGTGAGTTCAAGGCCAGTGTGAACTACATAGAGACCTTCTCCTCAAATAAATAAATAAAATCATTGACTCCCCCTCCCCCCCAAAAATCATACTGCTTTTCTCGTTCTGTAGGTTTTAATTCCTGCAAGCCAGATTTATTATATGGTTGGCTAAAGGTTTTCTGAAGAATTTCCAGAACCTACAGTCTACTTATTCATTCATCAGTGCTTGTCCTGGTCAGGACAGGTGCTGGGGGACAGACACAGCTTAAGGCAAAGACAGATGCATTGATTATTCGGTGAGACACTATGCTGGGGAGGGAAGAGCACATGCTGATCCACCTTGCCCTAGGTCTGGAAGAGGATCAATGACATCGGCCCTGCTTGTTTGTAATTCCCATATCGTCTAACTAACTCCATCCTAAGCCAGAAGCCATAGGAGGAAGCCAGGCAGGAATTTGAGAATCTGACTGCACCTGGGTGGTGTTGCAGCTCCAAGGGAGTTGCACAGAGGTGAGAGGGCCCTCCCCGGCCAGGACAGCTCATCTGGAGGAAGCAGCAAGAGAATAGTGTTTGACAACAAATGAACCTATATGGCAGGAGATGCCCACAGGTTTCCAAGGCTACAGGAAATTATTCAATTCTATGACACTGTGCACGTCTATTGCCTAGTACCATGCTTGATCAGGATAAGTGTTCAAACATTATCATGGTGAATAATAATTCAGGAACAAATGTTTATTTACTTACTTTATTATCTTTGCTATGCTGGAGGTCAAACCCAGGACCTCACACACACTAGACAACTGCTCTATCATTGAGCTACATCCCCAGGCCCTGGAGAACAGCTATTTATTATCTCCCTACTATTGGTAATAAATCTACTACTATTCTAGATGGTGGGGATATAACTGAACAAGAAACAAAACCCACAACCTCAGGGAGTTTTCCTTCCAGCAGGAAGACAGACAATGGTAAATTGAACAAGCAAAATATATAGTATGTCAGCTTATTATAGACAGCTGAGTTATGTAGAAATATTATAGGCAGTCAGATAGGGCTAGGTCCTCGAGAGAGTCAGGACAAAGGTGAAACACACCACAACTGCAACTGGAGACACATCTGTTTGAGGCTGGGCCTCAAGATAAGGACAAGGATGACCAGACCTGTATACTTCCTCAAAGGACAAACACTGGGCCTAATGAAGTCTAGGTAAATATCAGTCACCCCAGTGGTAACCAGAGACCTCTGGTCCCATCATTTTCTAGAAGTCTTTGCTCTTTCCGTCCACACTTGTTATGTGACTTGTTTCCCAAGTGGACCACTATTGGCTAAGTGACTATCCTTGTAACTTTATTGGTTGATCATGGTTGTGGCCCACGTTGGACCCACATGAGTTTTGCTCTATAAAACTCCTCTGTAAAATGGGGTCCCCAGCTAACCATTCGGAGCCCCTCCTGCCTCTCAGGAGCTATCCTATCACTATCTTCCTAGTCTTAACTTACGTTGTTCCTAGAATTCATTGCTCGATTTTTAGAGAACATGAGCTCAGTGTATCAGACATCTAACAGGTTGGGAGTTATATTTCATATTTCATCTCCAGTATTATTTCCTGTATCAAGCTAATGCTAGACATAAAGCAGGAAAGGGGATATGCTGTGTTTTAAATAGAGTGGTCTGGGAATATGGCCTGAGAAGCGAGGTGACAGTGTCCTACATCTACCTGAAGGTCACCATCCAGGTTGAGGGAAACCCAGAGATGGGGGGTAGTGGGTGGTCCCTGGCTGGCCCCAACCTCTGGGTAAGGTAGGACCCAAGTCAGGTGGGAAAGTTACAGGAGCGGGTAGGACGTGTGGGCATCACTGGGTGGGGGGGAGGGAGCTAGAGTGCAATGACTCAGGTCTGGCAACCTTGCGCCCGGAAGAGGGGAGAGCACATGCGCAGAGGGTGTTTGCGAGCCACAAGAGTCAAGCAGAAGCGGACGGACTAGCGCGGAAGGCCAGGGAGGTCTGCGGGACAAAGGAACCGGCGCTGAGCCTGCGCAGGCCGGGGAGGGGGCAGCCGCAGCGTGCTGGACTGGGTCACCTGTGGTCCCAGCCGGAAGGGCGGCTCCGGCTCCTCCTCCATGCCTCCGAGAGCCATTCACTTCTTACTCGGCTGAGGGCACAGCATATCTGTGCAGACCGAAACAAAACGCTGAGCTGCGGTCATTTCGCGGTCCCACCACGCGACCGGTCGCCGTTCCGCTGGCCCGCTGGTCCGACCGGTCTGGTCGCCCAGAAATTCTCCCCGGGACGGCGGGCTCCTCCGTCGCCGCCTGGGGACAGAAACTGCCAGACCCTACCTCGCCGGCCCTTGGGCTGCGCAGCCGCCCTAGCGTCCTCCCCGGCCTGGCGCCCACGCCCCCCCCCCCCACCTAGGAGGTCCCTGCGGCCCCGCGCTATGGGAGCCCCGAGCCCTGCGTTGCCTCGCGCAAACCGTGGTCCGTGTCCCCGAGGAGGAGGAGAATTACGGGCACCGGAGGCAAACCCACCAGTCCCTGCAGCGCGCTCCTGTGTTGGTCCTCGGCGGAATGCGCGGAGGTGAACTGGGCTCGGGTTGCAGCCCCGGGAGCCCTCGAGTGAGAGCCCGCCCTGGCCTGTGGTCCGGGAGCCCTTGGACCCACGTCCATCGGAGGGGATTACTCATGTTCTTCGGGGCTCTCGGGCCTTGCAGAATCCAGAAGTTGGGCAAAGTACAGAGTTGCTCTTGTGGTCACAAAAACAGAGCTGAAGCTGACATTCTGAAGTCATCGTGAGCGAAGACTACGATAGGGCAGACCTCAGACAGAATAGGCACGACAGTATTTCTACTGCTCATGCTTTGGTGTCTGATGTTTGCTGCACTGACCTTTAAATAATTTCCAGAAATACTGTACATTTTTAAGGAAAAACAAAATAGCAGATATACTTTCTTACATGCTTTTCTGCATCTGTTAAGATGATCATATGGATATTTTCCTTTAATCCTTCAAACTAGTTAAAGTACAAGACGTAGACCAAAAAGATTTTTACAGAAAAGAAATTAGACTTTCTAATGTTAAGCCATCTTTGAATTCTTTGGTAAACACAACTTGTTTATAATATTGTTATTATTGCTATTAATATATTGTTGTTCCAACTGCTTACATTTTATTTAGGTAGATTTATTTTTCTCAAAACAATCATTGTTTTCCCCCCTTAAAAAATACAATGGGGGAAAAAATACAGTGGGGAGCTGGGGATTTAGCCTGCCTTGCAAGTGCAAAGTCCTGAGTATGATCCCCGGTACTGTAAAAAAAAAAAAAAATGCAGTGGGCCCTCGAGTTATGACCAGCCTGACACATGAACAACTTGCGTTATTAGCGGAATTTTAGTTTTAACTTATGACCAGAGTCTTGAGTTACAACCCAAATGCTGGTCTTTCCTGTGTGGCCTTAACTGAGAAATCCTGGGCCAGTGTCTCTCTAAGGACAGAGATCTACCTGGAAGAAAGTGCAGCCTAAAATTACACAGGAGAGACTTTGAAGGCTGTGTAGAGGTCCCTGAGCCTTCATTTGACCCTGTGGTTGATGACATTGTCACTATAACAGAGTCCATAGGCTTGCGTGGGAGCGATGTAAAGGAATTGTCTACAGAGGAACTTCAGCAACTGCTGCCTGAGCAACAGAGAATGGCAGCTGAGGAGCTTTCTGAAGAGAAGGAGGAGTATCAACAATCAGTGCAGCAAAATAAAGGAAATCCTGAAAAAATGCACAGAGCTACACAGTTGTAGAGCAGACCCACCCAGATGGAGAAAAAGCCAATCCTTCCATTCACTTGCTTAATGATGAATCATGTCATACTACAGAACAGTATTAGATAAAAGGCAGAAACAGACAACCTTAGACCAGTTTTTAGTTCTGAAAAGGTTGAGACCTAGTGAGTCAGAAGCAGGTCCTAGTGGGCTACAGACTCCCCCAAGGAGAGAAAGGACACCAGAGAGCCAGATTCCTGATGTTCTTATGGAAGGGGATGCTCCTTCCAAACAATACCCACCTTCCATTTCCTCCTCCCTTCCTGCAAGCCGAAGATGTCAACTTGAATGGTGAGTACAGTATGAATTTGTTGTTTCTGGTAAACTAGGCACATTTTATAACTTTTTGGTGAATACATTAGAAACACTTGGGCCAGGGATTTAGCTCAGTGGTTTCACTGCCTGCTGTGCAAGTGCAAGGACCCAAGTTCAATCCCCAGTACCAAAAAAAAACACCAGAAAAACTATTGGTGTTTCTTGTAAATTACACACATTATATGACCCTTTTTTATTATGAAAAGGTTAGTTAAGGGATGCTTTTGGAGGTTTGGAACACATTATGCGTATTTCCATTATTTCTTATGGGAAAAATAGTCTTGACTTATAACCAACTTGAGTTACAACCAAACCTTGAGAAAGAATTGATTTCGTAAGTCAAGGGTCTACTGTAGATGGGAACCCAGACATGGTGGCCCAGACCTGCAATCCCAGCACTCAGGAGACTGAAGCAAGAGGATCTCCACAAGTTCAAGGCCAGCCTGGGCTACATAGTGAGACCCTGTTTATTAAAAAAAGTGGGAAACTGTGGGCTAATAAACAGTGCGATGACCTGATTATATGTGGGAAAATGACATTGGATTTCTATTGCACCCTGTACACAAAATCGTTCCAGGTGAACACCAACTTATTCCAAGAGGCAACTGTAAACATTTTAGAAGAAAATATAGAATATAGCCTAAGCATAAACTGTAGATATTTGTTGGCAAGATTTAACCTCATTAAAATTAAAAATCTAAATCAAAAGACAGCGTGAAGAGGTGAAACAAAAAGCTAGTCAAAAGATGAGATGTGCAAGGTTTGGGTCTCAATCCCCAGCACCAAAAAATTTTTAATTAAATTAAAAACAAGCTACCTAGAAAGAGAAGTTATCCAAAAGCATACGACCAACAAAGTATAAATACTCAGAATATATGAAGAACTCCTCAATATCAGTAAGTTAAAGAAGATGGACAAAGGAAATTTACAGGTGAGAAAACAGAAGAAAAAAAATACGGAAAAGATGCTGCCATGGTGTGGATGTCATTTGTCCCCTAAAGATTCATGTGCTGGAAGCTGGTTGCCCAGCAGTGGCAGTGCTGAGGTGCTAGAACATGGTAGTAATTAAGTAGTAATTAGAGGTTAGCCTCATCATGGATTAATGCTGGACTCCCAGTGTGAGTTGATTCTTGAGGAAACAGATGGCTATAAAGCAAGGCCATCCCAGAAGATTGGTGTGTATGTGTTTTGGGCTTTTTTCCACAGTCTACTTTCTCTGCCAGGTTGTGACCAGTTTTTTGAAGTTGCCATGTTTTTTGGAGTGACTAGACACCAGAATCATAAACCAAGTAAACTTTTCCTATACTTTTAAAGTAACCTGGCCTTGAATATTTTGTTATAGCAACACAAATGGACTAGTACAGAAGCTCACCTTTATAACTACTCTTAAGTCCACAACAGTGGCCAGGCATGATGGTGCATGCCTGTAATCCCAGCACTTGGGAGGCTGAAGCAGGAGTATCACCACAAGTTTGAGGCCAGCCTGGGCTACATAGTGAGTTCAAGACCAGCCTGACCACATAATGAGTCTGCTTAAAAAAAAAAAAAAAAAAAAATCGACCACAGTGTGGTGTTTCACACACGTCATAGTAACTGTTTAATTCTGGCAATGCCAAGTGTTGAGGAGGCTCAATTACAGTGCTCATGTAGTATTGCTGAAAATGTAGTCTGGTGCAATGATGCTTTAAAGCAGTTTGAGCATATTTGATAAATCAAAGTTGGACTACTGCTTGACTCAGCAATTCCAGCACTTCCTCAGAAACTTTGTGTGTGTGTGTGCATGTGTGTGTGTGAATCCAGAGCCTTCACACTGAACTACATTCCCAGCCCTTTTATACATTTTGAGACAAGGTCTCACCAAGTTGCCTAGGCTGGGCTTGAACTTGTGAACCTCTTGCCTCAGCCTCCCAGAATGCTGGAATTACAGATGTGCACCCCCATGGCCAGCCTGAGAGAATCTCTTAAACCCATGGTCAAAAACTTCTGTTCACAGATGCAGAAAACTGGAAACAACCCAAATGTCAAGCATCAAGAAAATGTAGATAGGAGCTGCAGATGTAGTCAGTGGTAGAGCATGTGTATAGCATCCACAGCCCCTGGTTCAAGCCCCAGCACAACCAAAAAGAAGAGAAATTCCAGTATATGATTACCCTACTACTCAGTGGACTAGAGGAAGTGTCAGCATAGGCTGAATCACAGTTCTGTGTAAGCAAAATTGCAGAAAGACACATACACTATACTGCCTTTATATTAAGTTTGGAAACATGCAAAAGCATGCCTTATATCATGTAAGAATACATGGATTATATAGTAAAAGCTTGAAGATAGCCATGCGGTTAAGTACAAAATTTGAACTGGTCCCTTTTGGTTCTCCGAGAAATTCCTTTTGGATACCCTAAGCCCACCCCACCTGGCCAGAATCAGAGCCTCCAGTGTGTGCATAAATTCGCCAACCACTAAATAAGATTATCCTTTAGCCAGGAGGCTCAGGGTTTTAAACATTAACTGGGAGTTAAGTTTGAGTACTGAAAGTTACAGCTGTATTTCTCGCACTCAGGGCCTCACATCCATCCCGTGTAGCCCTAGGTGCTGACTGCTAATCATCTCAATAAATCACACGTGGGTGGCCTTGCCTCCTTTCCCGGTGAAGCCCTCCCCACCCTTGCAACTCCCTGGCTCTTCGTCAGACTGTCAAGTCCAGGCTGGCTGACCTTATGGGGTAGGGGTCCCGCTAGCCTCGCCCTAAACTGAGGCCAAACAGCAAGAGCTGGTGGGGAGGGGGTCCAAAGAACACGCCCTGGCCCTTGCAGCCCTAGGCCTCCCTCCTCTGACTGGTGCCCAGTCTCCGTTTCTCGGTAAGGAGAGGGAGTCACTACATCCTTTCTGCACGAAAGGGCCCCTTACTCCACGGATGGGTAAGCTGAGGCCCAGAGTGGGGAGGGATCTGCTACCGGCGCACAGCAGGAAACGGAGAGGGCGAAAACAATCCACCGGAGCCGGCTGGTGTAATTGATGCCCACTTAGGCTACATCCCTCCCGGGAGTCCACCAGCACCCGCAGGAATCGGGGCGCGGCCTGCCTGACCTACGCTTGTCTCCGAAAATGCCCCTGCCCCTTACCTGGGTCTGGGAACCTCTGGCCCGCGTGAGGAGCGACCTGGGATTCCGGGCCCTAGACTCAGACTTCTGCGGGGACCCCTTAAATTTCCCCACTGCCGCGGAGACAACGTATGGCCGCGAGGGGGCGACAGAGCCCGAGCTCTACAGTCCGCCCGCCGAGCTTGCCAACTCAGGAAGGCCCGGTGAAACAAAGGGCAGAGTGGTGCGCGCCCGTGGTCCCAGCACTCTGAAAGGCGAGGGGATCGCAAATTAGAGTCCTGACTGGGCAATTTAGCGAGACCCTGCTTCAAAATAAAGAATAAATAGGGATGGGGATGTAGCTCAGTTCCCAGTACAAAAACAAAGAAGGACTTTCTCTGTGCACCACTGGGGGGGGGGGGCCTTCAAGGAGGCTGCCCTGCCCCACCTGCCCCAGTGCAATTTCACTTCCTCTGTCCCCATACCCTGGGCAGGAACTGAGAAGCCTGGCATCCACCCCCACCCTGTTTCTGCCTCCATCCCGGGGGGGCCTGGCAGGTCCCTTGCAGCTTGGAGTCAGGGACGCAGGACCCTGGCCCCTTCTCCAAGGATCAGCCCTAGCAGATCTGGGGGCGAGGTGGCTGCCCAGCCTGTGGTCAGTCACTAGTGGGCTGAGCAGCCTCCAGGCTCTCCAGCTCTCTGAGCCTCAGTTTCCTCCTCTGTCGCTGGACACTGGTGTGGAGGAAGCAAGCGTTAGGGTGGGTGTGGCCTATCACTTCCAGTGTTCAAGGGGTGCAAGTCCCCACTCCCTGCAGCCTTCCTGAATGCCCCCATGTGGACTGGCAGCAGGGTGGAGCTTGGGGGTCCTGATGACCTTGATTGAACACCAGGGCAGGCAATGAAACACCTTCAAGGACAGCAGGCCAGCCACAGGTCTGGTTGAGGCCGACACCAGCGGGGCTCCTGCCGTCCTAACAGGTACACCTCACCAGCCTCCGTCTGCTCACCTGCAAGGTGGGGCCACTGCTCAGTGGACCAGCTGCCCACTGCACAGATGCTGGGCCATCAGGGCTCTGTGTGCCTGTACTGAGCATCTTGAGAGCGGACACAGGACACAGGACAGACCCTAACCTTGGGGAGCTGAGATCCCTAGCCAGGTGGGGGGCAGGGGTGTGCAGAGCAAACTCTACCAAAAGCAGGCTTCGCCATCCTAAGAGCTGGCATTCCTTCACTCAGGTTCTGGGTCTCATTTTCAACTTAATGATTTAAAAAAGAAAACAAATCCAAGCCTACAACCAGCTGAGGCAGCGCCTCCTGACCACCCTTTGATATTTGAGGATTGAACAACAGGGCTGATTGCAGAGGGGAGATTTGAAGTCATCTTAATTAGAAGGAAAGAATGTCCAAGGGGTGGGCTGTTCTAAAACTACAGCTGAGCCCACATCTGGAGGAGAAGGGGGGAGGTTGGGAGATGGGGGGGTGTGAGGCCAGTGTGAAAGGCTGATGCCTGCCTTGCGGGGGGAAGGCACACTTCTGGGGCCCCAGGGAATGAGGGGTTGGATATCAAAGCGGCCTCTCCTTTGTCTGGCCCCCTGCCCTGCACAGGTTTGGGACGTGGAAGTGAAACAGGCAGGCCGTCCCTCCCTATCCCCACAGGCCGGCCTCAGTTTCCTAAACTCTGCACAGAGGACACATTGGTGCCTGGCCGGTTCACACTGGGTCTTTCACCAACCCCACCTGGCCTGGGCACAGTGGGCCATTAAACCGCAGGCTTCTGCTTAGGGAAGGGATTTTTCTCTGCATTTTATGTTTGGAGGTGGTTTGTCACTTTGTATACATTTGTCATTTGTTTGCACCCTCATTCTAAATAAATATTCACTTTGGTATCTAATCTTGCATCTATAATTTGCATACATTTTCTTTCTTCCTTTTTTTTTTTAGAGATCAGGTTTTGTTATATTTGCCTGGTTGGCCCTGAACTGATGGGCTCAAGCAATCTTCTTGCATGTCTCCCAAGTAGCTGGGACTGCAGGCATGCCATGGCACCCTGCACTCATTTTTCCTTAGAGGCCTCCTAATACCTCCTGACGGGGAAGGGCTAAGAGAATGTTTTGAGGAAAATATGGAGATAAGGATAATGGTGGTGTCACCATGGAAAGATAAGAACACTTGGGCCCTCTTCCCAGCCCATGAGTAGGAGCCTCCTGCCCTAGGGAGTGAGAGACCCCTGGCATGTCTGTGAACAGGGCCTGCTGCTAAGCGGGGATCAGTGGGTGCATGCCAGGTGGGAGGTGGGGAGAGCCCCAGGTCTCTCTTTCCATTTGCCCATGGCTCTGAGTCACTTCCTGGACAGAGGCTCCTGCAGGGGTGGCCCTTGTCCCTCCAGGTCCCTGCTAGGCCACAAGCCAGCCCCACTTGATCAGCCTGTCCATTAGGCAGCATGAGAGACAACTGCAGAGCGATGTGACCACAGGCACCACATACGCACACCCCTGGGCCATGCAGCTGGACCCCTGGCCGTGTGGACCCTAAGTGTGCAGCCCCGGGGGAACAGACCCACAGCGTGGTCTCCCACAGCCTGGGAATCTCCAGGTTTGCGTCTGGGAACTCACATCCCCTTGGCTGATTCTGCCAAGCAGATAATCTGCTTCTCCCAAAACACAGCCTGCAGCACTGAGGTCCAGAAATAGCAGAGGCAGGGGAGGGAACCTCCCCCCCGCACCCAGGGTCCTGGCACCAGGCAGGAGGTGGCTTTGACATTCCAGCCATGGCCACAGCAGGAAGTGGGAATTACTGGCAAATGCTAAGGACAGTGGCGCAGAAGGGCACAGGCTCAGGTCAGCCGGAGCTAGGGGCTGAGCAGGCACCATTGGAGGGAGGCACAAACAGGGAGCCACAGGCCCAACCACGCTGCTCAGCTGGGGTGGAGCCCATGTCTGAGATTCTACCAGGGAGCCCTGGGGCTGCAGAGGTTTCTCCTCCAAACCAAGGCCAGAGAAGCATCTGAAGCTGCACGGCGTTAGCAGCTTGGTGACCCTCCGTGGACACGGGCAGGTGATGGCCCTTCTGCCCCTGGGCCCCAGCAGTGGGGTTGGGGGTAGCTTTCCTCCTCCCCACTGGCATCACCCCTCATGGTGGCAAAGCCAGAACTGGCACCCTGCTGTTTTGCTACCTCTTTAGCTGTGTGTCCTGAGACACATTACTTAACTTCTCTGAGCCTGTTTCATCTGTAAGGCAACCTACTTCTTCTGCGGGTGGTGAGGCTTAAGTGAGTTTGTTAAAAGCCATGGCGTGGTCTGGCTCGGAACACTGAGTCACTGTCGTCTCTGCACTTCACGGCATCCTTCCTTTGCCCCCGAGCTGCATTGGGCCCATTCCCTGCCTAGCATGGCCTCTCCTCTTCCCGTTGCACCACCGTCCTCATTAGTGGCTGGGCCCGTGACTCTGTCCATGAACTGTTCACTGGTATGGTCTCTCCTTCCTGCTGGGTGTGGGGTTCAGTGTCTTCCCAGAGATCCTGAGGGACAGAGGTGGCCACTACGGACATTCCTGACCACAGGCCTGAGGGAGCCCTGAGCAGGAGACAGTGAGGGAACAGGCCCGGGAGACAGGGACCCCCACAGACTCCTTCTTGAGGGGATCCGGTCCACGAGCATTTGCTCTTGAGGGGAGAAGTGGACCTACAAATGGGGGCTGGCAGGGACTGTCCCGGGAAGGGGCTCCTGCCCAGAAATCTCCGACACCCCCCAGCCTGGCCATTTCACAGAAGGGGACACTGAGGCCTAGAGGGAGCAGACAGTGGCAGATCCCATTGCTGCCCTGAGGCTGCAGAGCCAGCTTTGGAGTCCATGTCTCCCACTTCATGTGTCTCCATGGTTGCCAAGCTGTACTCTGCACTGTGCAGACCCCAGGGCCAGAGCTGCCACTGTGTGCCCAACTGCAGCTGTGACAGGGCTTGAGGGGCCAGGAGCTGGGGGGCTGTGTGGCTAAGGAGGGCTTCTTCAAGACAGTCATGTTCTCACAGCACCTCGGCCTGCCCAAAGCCGAGGGTGGGCTCCCTCTCAGACTGGGCCCTCACCCCAGGTGAGGGGCTCACTGGAGCCTCTGGCCCTGGCTCCCACTGCCAAGTGCTGACAAAGGTCTGTGGCTTTGACCCCCTTGACCCATTCTTTCCCTCTCTATCATAGTCTCACCTCCCACCTTGGGCTCCTTTGTATCTGCAGGCACCAACCCTGTCACCAGGGCCTGGGATCCCTACCCTGCTGCACACTGCTGCTGCCGGGTTGGGATCTGCTCTCCTCTGTTGCCCTCCTCTGCTTAGATGACTGTTTCTACTCTTGTACCTTTCTTCCTCCAAAAACCACCTGATTGTGACCCCACTTCCACACTTAAAACCTTCCTATGGCTCGCCCCTGCCCTGAGACAGAGATCACCGTGGAGAGAGCTCTGCCTGGCCTCTACTGTGTCCATGGTATGCAACTCCTTCTCATCCTCATCCCAGGCCGTCTCTCATCTCTGTCCCCCCAAGTTACCTCAGGGCCTATGCACTGGCTGCTCCCCTCTCTCAGCTTGGCTAGAATGACTCACCCCTTGCTTGACTCTGCCTCCTCCATCCCCATTGTTCCTGGAGGCCAGCTCATTCTTGGAACATCTGAATTCTGCTAGGATCAGAAGGCCCAGACCTAGGTAGCTCCCTTTGCAGCCCAGGCCTGACACAGCCCACCTGCATGATTTGCTGTTCTTGCACTTTGGCCAAGAGCAGCTGCTGTGGTGTGGGTTCCGGATTTGGTGCTAAAAATATCCATGGCCCAGACAGGAAGGACCAACGGGGAGACAGCTGCTCCTGGGAGGGGCTGGCTGGAGCTGCAGCGGAGGCCCACGTACCATGGTTGGTGGGATCATGTGCTGGAAGGGGTGGACCCTATGCTCACAGCTCCCCAGGAAAGGGCCCCCAGTGGAGAGACAAGTGCTCAAGACCAGGAAAGGCTGCAATATGTCATCAAGAGCTCCAAGAGGGACACAAACATTCACCTTGTTTCTCATTCTTCCCGTTTGTTGCCACCAGCATGGGCAGCTTGGGGAATAAAATACATTTAAAACCTAAGTTGTCAGATCCCTAAAGGACGAGAGGTGAGCTCTGGTCCCTTTGGGTGATCAAGGAGGGCTTCCTGGAGTAGGGAGCTTTTCTACCACCTGCCCTTCCTCTCTCTTAAAAGAACATCTGGGTTGCCAGGGAAGAAAATGAATAAATGAATGATCCCGAGCTGAGGTAGGCCCTGAGGAAAAAAGTTGAGGCCTGGATAGGAGGTGGTAGTGGTGGTGAGGAGTACTGGAGAGGTGGAAGGGACTGGAGAGTCCCCAGGGAGCATCCAGAGAGCCATGTGGCTGGGGTGCAGGGGTGGCTAGAAGTCTCAGGCTGAGAGTCCCTCCTTGCGTGTGGGGCTGTGAGCAGGAAGGCAGCTGGGTGGGCATGCAGGGCCTGCCTGTGGGCACTGGCAGATCCTGGGCAGAAGACTTAGGACACATCTGGGGCCATCAGCCCTGGGAATCCCAGGATTTCTTGCTTTGAAATAGGGACAGTTACAAAGCCGGGGAGGTGGCCTGAGGAGCAGAGCTCACGGCCATCTTGCCATGGGACCCAGGCCCTTCTCCTGTGCATCCTCGGCACAGAAGGTGTCCAGCTGCCACCAGGTGTTACACCACCAGCAGCGCCTGAAGCTCAAGGCCCCCGGAACTTGAGGTGCTCAGAGCTTCTCTCCATAAATAACTTTCTAGAGGGGCCCAGAGCTTCTCTCCATAAATAACTTTCTAGAGGGCCCCAAGGGTTTAGGACAGTAGACATGGTATCTTCAGAGTGGCCCATCCTGGGCCTGAGACTGGACAGGACTGGAGATGGAGGTCTTTCCTTGGCCCTGCTCTGCCTCAGTTTCCCCATCTAAGGATACCCACCCAGGGTGCTGAGAAGGGAGCATCTGCAGTGGAACCCAGCTGCTGCCCCCTGGGGGTCCTGCTGGGCTTCCTCTCATCCAGGCTGGCTGCCCTCACCAGCCTTGGGCTCCCTGCCTCCCAAGAATGTGCTTCTGGGGGCTCCCAACCCGGGCGCCTGCCTTATCGGCCCCCAAACACAGGGAGACAGACGTCTCTCCAACAATGACAGCCCCTCCTGTTAGCCCTGACCTGACCCTGAGGGACGGGGGAGAGCGGCTAGCTAGCGCCAGCTGAGTGCCTGGAGGAGGAATACTCCCCTTCCCCAGGCCCAGTGAAACCCGACCTCCCTCTGTGGCCCCCTTTACCAGCCATGGCGCCTGCCCTGGCGGCAGTCAGAGGCCCTGGCTCCCCTCGAGCTGCCCGCTGTCCGGGTGGTATCTGCCCTCCCTGGCCCACCTCCAATGTGACCTCTGGCTGTTTCGCTGGGAAACCAAGGCCATCCGAGGAGGCTCCTTCAGTCTGCCCCCAGCCCCCACTCCTGTCCAACCTCTGCCGTGTCAGGGAGCAACAAATCAAATGCACATCGCCTTCCTTCAGTGGCCCCCCCATCTACCTCCCTCCAGGGCAGGGTTCCCTCGACCCACTCTCACCAAGCACCAGTCCCCAGGGGACTCCACTCTGCATACTTGGGGGACCCTCCTGCTCTTGGCATCTGCCTGAGGCAACCTTCTCGGCCAGTTCTCCGTCTTGGCCAGCCTCAGTCTCCTCAGGGGACCTCAGGATTCTGTGCAGAGACCCCCTCACTGTCCACACTGATGCCCAAGGCTAATCCGTGGTGACAAAGGCACATCTGTGTGGGCTCCTCTTTCTCCCTCCTGCCCCCTCCATCCTCCTGGTCACCAGGGACCTTGGCATGGACGCAGTCCTCAGTCCCTTTCTAGGCCACATCTCCCCGGGTTTCTCACTGCCTTAGGTCCCTTCTGCTCTCAGCCTCCTGGCTGGGTTTGCCTTCTCTCTCTGACAGGAAGGTCGCAGCCCAGGCCTGGCTCCTTCTGCCCATCTACTGGCATCCCTTTGGCTGCTCGCCTCACACAGGCTCAAGCTAAAACTGCCACTGACCTACTGGTAACTGACACCCCACTGGGCTGGGCTGCCAGCCCTGTCCTCTCCCCCAGTGCCACACTCAGGTTTTTTCCTGCAGATGTCACAGGTGCTTCAAGCTCAATGAGGCCAGAACACGGTTTTCCACTCCTCTTCCCTCTGCCCCAGCATTCCCCAACTCTGTAATGACCACCAGCCTTTACTGGCTTGTAGTCGTGCTCAGCCTGGGGGCAAATCCACCACTCAGCCCTCACTGGCTCAGTGATTCCTCTGGCCGTCTACTGCCCTCAGAGCAGACCCAGAGGTCTTTTTTTTTGGCACCGGGGATCGAACTCCAGTCCTTGCGCTTGCGCAGCAGGCGGTGAAACCACTGAGCTAAATCCCCGGCCCCCCAGAGGTCTTTTTTAAAGTTGCAATAACATCTATATAACAAAATATTTGTCCTGACCATTGTTATGTGTCCAGCTCAGTGGTATTAAGTACCTTCACATTCTTTTGCAACCCTCACCACCATCGAGCTCCAGAACTTTTTCATTTTCCCACACTGAAACTCTGCACCCATTAAACGGTAGCTTCCCATTTCCTTTCTCATATAAGGGGACTTGTACAGTATTTGTCTTTTGGGGTCTGGCTTATTTCACTTAGCATATTGTCTTCACGGCCCAGCCACGTTGGAGCATGTGTGAGATTTCATCCTGTTGAGGCTGCACATTTCACTGTATGGACATACCACATTTTGTTCACTCACTGGCGGTTAGGTGCCCGCCCTTCTCCTTCCCTCCAACACACAAGTGCTCCGTAAATGGTTTCTTTGAATGAATGGAGTTCTCTCTTTCACCAAGTATTGAGGCCCTTTGCAGCCTGCCCATTTACTCCAAGCAGCCTCACCACCTTCACGTCCCATCTGGGGCTGCAAGATTCCATGTCTGCACCTGGCCCAGCGGGGCCCCCAGAACCCCCCAGATAGGGGCTGGCACGTGTGAGGGGGATCTGAGCACTCTCTTACCCGCCTCCTTCGCCATGGGAACGGAGGGCGGGTTCTCAGAAGGAAGAAGGCCTTGCCCAAATTGTCAGCGCGCTAGGAGGCGGACTGCAATCAGACTCCGGGTCCCGCCCCGCCTCCTTCCCCCCCGCCCCCTGTACCCCCTCCCCTCCCTTGCGGCCCTGCATTTTTCCGGTCTCGCTGCACCTGGCTCAGGTCTTTTCCCCACTACCGCGGTAGTCGTACCACCCCTGTGGTGGCCTCGTGGGTCCCTGGTATTTGTTCTCCTCTCCAAAGGTTAGTTCCTCATTGGACACAGGTTCTCCCGCGCCGTCACCGCAGGCACAACAACCGCCACGTGCTCACTCGTGGGGCTTGCCCATAGGCTAGCCGTCGCAACCCGCCCCTGTTTTTTTCCTTCCCGCCCCCGATTCCCTCTTCCTCTTCCCATTGGTCTACTGAGACCAGGAGCCCACCCTATAGCCCGGGCGCTCCCCGCCTCGGACGCTGATTGGCCAAAGTAGAGAGTGAGGTGGGGCTTGGAGACGGCAAGGAGACTAGCTAAACTTCGCGCAGCCGCCAGGTCCAGCGTGCCAAAGTAGTTTCAATGGCGTGGCAGGGGCTGGCGGCCGAGTTCCTGCAGGTGCCGGCGGTGACGCGGGCCTACACCGCAGCCTGCGTCCTCACCACAGCTGCCGTGGTGAGCTGGCCAGGCGGGGCTTACAGCCCCTGGTGGGGTACAAGGCATTAGGGAGGGTCGCCAAGGTTATAACGTGGGTGCGATAGCCCCTGATGCCCCCCTGGTTCCACAGCAGCTGGACCTCCTCAGCCCCTTCCAGCTCTACTTCAACCCACACCTCGTGTTCCGGAAGTTCCAGGTGAGGCCCCCTCACCCCTCGCCCCGTGGCCTGGACCATCAAGTCCCACACCTGACCGCCTGTCGTCTCCCCCGACCCCTGCAGATCTGGAGGCTGGTTACTAACTTCCTCTTCTTCGGGCACCTGGGATTCAGCTTCTTCTTCAACATGCTCTTCGTGTATCCTGCGCAGCACAGACCCGGGGGCTTGGGGGGCGGGCCCGCTGGGCTGGGAGAGGCCGGAAGCGGGGAAACTGAGGCCCCGCCTGGCTGCCACTTCCTATACCATCGCTGCAGCTTCCGCTACTGCCGCATGCTGGAGGAGGGCTCCTTCCGTGGACGCAAAGCCGACTTCGTCTTTATGTTTCTCTTCGGGGGCGTCGTTATGACAGTATCCTTCCCTCGTGCTCAGGAACCTCAGGCCGTGGCTCCTTGGGGTCCAGCATCGGGGGTCCCCGAGGCCTGTTATGAGGGCTTAGGCTGAATTGAGCAGCGATCCTGCGCTCAGCTCGAGGGGCCAAGGATAAATCTTCAGTGCTGTGCGCAAAACACAAGAGGGAAATGTGCAGGAGAGCCAGGTGGGATAGGTGGGGCACTGAGCCTTCAGTACCAATAACCAGGACAAACGGACAGGGAGCAGCAGTGGTTGGAGCCTGGAATGAAGTGGGTAGGTTGCAAGCCAAATCGCACAGGGCCTGAAGGCCAAGTGCAGAAGGGCTCATCTGGATGGAGAATGGACCAGACAGTAAGGAAGGGGGACCACTGGAAGGATGCCTGGGACTCAGGAAGTCAGAGGCCATGGGCTCGGCTGAGACCTGCACCAAGGCACCTTGACTCCTGCCCAGCTGCTGGGACTCCTAGGCAGCCTGTTCTTCCTGGGTCAGGCCCTCATGGCCATGCTGGTGTATGTGTGGAGCCGCCGCAGCCCTCGGGTGAGGGTCAACTTCTTTGGCCTCCTCACCTTCCAGGCACCATTCCTGCCCTGGGTACTCCTGGGCTTCTCCCTGCTGTTGGGCAACTCAATCCTCGTCGACCTGCTGGGTGAGCCTGCCTGCCCACTCCAACTGGTCCCTCCCTCAGGACAGGCTGCTTATGCTCCAGGGCCCCTTTCCAACCTGCCCAGTCCTCTCAGCTGCCTCCCCAGCCCCTCTTCCTCTTTTCGAAGCGTGTTCTTACAGCCTCTCACACAGCCAGCTAGCTAGTGCACAGGGTCTGCATCAATGGAGCAGATCTGCGGATGCTTGAGTGGGTCCTGTGGAGATGTGAAGGACTGGGCAGGTTCTTCTCCATGGCTCCTGCTCCCCAGTGTTCCTGGGCCTTCCCTCCTCAAGTCCTGCCTGCTTCTGGGCCCTTTCAGCCTGTCCTTTAGGGCCAGCCCTGGGGTTATTCTGGGCTGTGCAGGGTGGCAGTGTGTTGCTGTCTTACAGGGATTGCTGTGGGCCACATCTACTACTTCCTAGAGGATGTTTTCCCCAACCAGCCCGGAGGCAAGAGGCTGCTGCTGACCCCTGGCTTCCTGTGAGTGTGGGAGATGACACCCCACCACCACCACCAGGTGGCTTCCCATCCATGAGGACCTGTGCTGGCCTCAGCTCAGTGTGGGTCCCTCCTGACAGGAAGCTGCTATTGGATGGTCCTGAGGAGGACCCCAATTACCTGCCCCTTCCTGAGGAGCAGCCAGGACCCCATCTGGCACCCCTGCAGTGATCCTGCCCTGGACCAGCACCCAAAGCTCCCAGCAGGCTCCCCTTCCCCCCTTCTCCTGCTTACAGCAGACCAATCTGTCCTGGAGGCTGGGCCCATGCAAGCACCCACCTAAATAAACAAGTCACCTGAAGCCTCTGGGCCCACAGCATTGGTTCTGTTTTGGGCACCACATCTTCCATGCCCTTCCACATCTACCCTTTGCCTTGCCCAGGCTGCCCTCTCAGCCCAATTGTAGGTGATAAGCCAGGGGGCCCAGACAGGGCAAAGAAACTGCCCATGGATGCCCAGCAGGGTTCTGACCTCACAAATGACAGGCTCAAGAGTTCTTGCTCCATGGGGCCAGGGATTTAGCTCAGTGGTTCCGCCGCCTGCCTCGCAAGCGCAAGGACCCAAGTTCAATCCCCGGTACCAAAAAAAAAAAAAAAGAGTTCTTGCACCAGTCCTGCCAGTGCCTTGGGGGACATGTCCTACTGACCCTGGGCTTCATTTCCTAGCATTCAACAAAGGGGTTGGTTAGATTTCACCAGCTGGGACTAGGACTGAGCTGGTTCTAGAGCTGCCCCTTCGTGTGGTGCCTTTGGGTTGATGCCCACCCAGCCTCTCCCATCCTCATGAACAACCTTGACAAGTGGGCCTTTGCTTCATTTTCCAGCTGGTGACCTGGAGGAGCTATGAGGTCAGGGCAGAGAAAAGTTGGAACCGGACCCTCTACCCTCTGTAACCCCAGAGCCTTGAGAAGTTTTGCCTTAGCAAGTTCTGTGCCTGGCTAAGGTAGAGTCCTCTGGGAGGACCTGTGTGTGTGAGCCTTTTCTTCCTTCTTCTCCCCCGAACATGGGTATTATTTGGGGCCAGCTTTCCTGTCCACACTGTGGCTTCTTCCTGGATGCTCAGCAGCACAGGGGCTCCACCAGCCCCAGTTTATCATTTTTTTATGGTAACAAAAATGTTCTGTGAGTCTGATCTCAATTTTGTAGTGAAATCTGGTGAAGCAACAGCTTCAGTGTGGGCTAGCAGTACTTAAAGGGCACGGGAGCAGGCAGGACCTGGGCAGCATCCTACCAACTGCAGCACAGGGCTGCTGCCTGCTTCATGAATCAAGCAAACCCCTTAGCAACAGAGCCTGTTCATTTCCAAAGCCAGTGACCTGGAACCTTCCCTGTTGCGTAGGGTCTTCCCAGAAAGCCTGGCTGTCCATTTGCTGTGGGCCTCTGAAGAGTTCTACTCTGACAGGCAGGGGACCTGAGAGTACACTCCCTGGGGACAGTCACGTTCTTGGACATGCTCACAGTGGCAGGCTGCCTGTACCCTGGCAACAGCCCCAATCTCTACTCAGCCCCACCCCTGCCCCACATGGGCTAAATTGGAAGCCAGGTTGCATAGGGCCCCATCACATGCTCCTGGAAGAAGCAGTCTCTGACCCTTAGCCCTGCCAGCAGCCAAGAGTGGCAGCAGCTAGTACTGGGGGTGTGGAACCACTGTCTTCAGGAAGAGGGGCTGTGTGCCCAGTTTACCAAGTAGTTCTTGACTCAGCAAAGAGACCCACATGTGCCACCCTCAAGGAGCCTAAGTCCATTCTTCAAAGTACACACTTCCATATTACAAACAAGGACACAGGTGTCAACAGGTTTATCAGAATCTTAACTGGGAAGGGATTGGGGGCTTGCTTCTTTGTACCCTATGTCAACCCCAAAAGCCAGCAAAGGGCTGTTTTCATTTTCCTCACAACAGGCCTTGGGAGGTAGCAGCTGGCCTGGGCCACAGGTGGGGATGGAAGCCATCAACCTGTTTTGTGTGGGGTGCTGGAGCTGGGACAGGCCATCCTGTATCCAGGCTAGTGACATCCAGGCAGTGCCCACATGGCATCAGGCGCTCTGCCTGCCAAGGACTCCAGAGCAGCAAAGCCCCTGGCTGGAGGCCGCTTATCTAGATGTAGCAAGACATCCCAGGGACAGGATAAGAGCTGACAGGTCTTTCCTATGCTTGAGGAAAGGGACAGAAAAGGCTGTCACTGAAAGGCAGGTAGGTCCCTGCCCTGAGCCTCATAGCCACTTCTTTTCTCCTCTGCAAGCACTTGTTAGGACAGGTGGCCAGCTGGCCAGCTGGAAGGCCCAAGGAAAAGCAAGGATCAGGCTCTGCCTCAGGGGCCCTTAGGTTCCTTGAGAGTGGAATCACTTAACTGCTACCTAGCTTTCTGGGTAGAGGCAGAGAGGGGTGAGGCTTGGCATGCTAGCCTTGGCCCCACCAACCCCTGCCAGACCTAGCTCAGGATCACTCCTGACACCTCCCCACACACTCCGTGCCCAGTTCTGGCGAACAAACTCGGGGCGCTGTATCACTGAGCTACATCCCCAACTCTTCATTTTTTTATTTTGGGGCAGGGTCCTGCTAAGTTGCCCAGGGTGGCCTTGAACTTTTGATTCTCCTGCTTCCATTTCCTGAATAGCTGGGGTTTTATAACTGGCCTTTCCCATTATTTTTATGCCACCACACTCCAAAAACTGAGCATGACCTGTTGCCTTTTATTTAAAAAGTATATCTAGCCCTGCCTGGGGCTTCTATACAAAAACAAAACACAACCCAAAATGAGGCTTTTTCCTGACCCCAGACACCGGGGGAGGGTGCTAAGAGGAGGGGACAGGATTGGGGCTCAGCAAATGGAATGTATGTTGGGGGGGTGACCTGGAGGTCCCCAGTACTCTCCACCCCTCCCCCATTCCTCAGAATGGCACTAAGCTGTCCCCTTGCCTCTTTCCTTGCCAGAAGAGGAAGGAGAGGGGTCCTCCAATCTTCCAAGATGCTCCATGAGAGCTGAGCACTGGTGGGCTGGTCACCAGGCTGGGGCAGTGTTGGCAAGACGCCTCATCCGCCTGGAGGAAGGAACAGGGAGGAGGAGGCCGGTCAGCTGGGGCCAGACCCAGCCCTGGGCAGCTGCCCTCCTGCAGGGCTCTCCAGAGCAGCCAGGTGTACTCCCCAGCCCCCAGGCCAGCAGGGCCACCCCCAGCCCTCTTTTAGCCCTGTCTGTCTGCTGTGCAGGCCCTGCTCATCTCTCCAGCAGCCCTGACACCTGCTCTGGGCTGTGGTCAGACATGACCTGAAGACCTGTTCTTCTTCTCTGTAGGGAAACCCACCCTGGAGGCCAGATAAGGCCTTATCACCCAGCAGCCTGCCTTTGGCAATGCTGGTTCTTCCCCCAGCCTACAGTCACTGGAGAAAGATGGCCCTGCTCCTTCCTGGGAAGATGGGTGCCTATGGGCAGAGCCCAGACACAGGGACAGGGTACCTTGTATTTCTGTCCTGGTCTCGGATCTTCTTCTCCATCTCAGCATCAGTCAGAGTCTCCAGCAGTGGGCACCACTGGTCAGCATCGCCTGTGTTCCGGATGGCAATCTCCACCGTGGGCAAGGGGTTCTCACTGGTGAAGGGAGGCAGGGAGAGAGCAATGGCCAGTTCACAGAGAAGCAGCTGTAAAGTCCCCAGAAACTGCTGCTGCTCCTCCCTCCACCCCAGCAGATGGGCAGGGCATGGCGGAAAGGCCCAGGCCCTTCTCCATTTCCTCCTTGCCTCTGCTGCAGCCTTTCACAGCAGCCTTAGGGACAGGGTTAGCTGGATACTCCTGTCACCTGAACCTCAAGGAAGCTGCCAGAGGTTCCAGGACCTCCCTCAGCACCAACACTGCTGCCCATGACCCCATGGCCTCCCTTCAAAGCACCTCTCAACAGGCCCTTTGTCTGCCGCCTCAGCGTCACTCTGTCTGGGAGACTGAGCCAGGGGCGGGGTAGGGGTCAGTGCTGGTTATGGAGGTGGTTCTCCCTGACAACAATATGGCTGGGCCAGGCTGTTGTCACAGCCGGAAGGCAGAGACCTTTCTGCCCCACTCAGTGTCCTTCAGGACTTACTGATTAAGGAAACAGCATTGGGAGGGGGAGGGAATCTGCCCTACAGATCCCAAGATTCCTCGGCCTACTTCATGGGGTTCCCACTGAACCGCAAAGAAGTTGGCCTATTTGCTCAGGACCAGATAGCTGGCACGCAGAGAGATCCAGAAACCATATCTGAGGATCACACTCCCCTCCCCACTGTGGTCCCTCAGAGACCACCCAAGTCCACCCCAAGGAGCCATCTGGGACCTCCTCTAGCCACGTGGACACAGCAGTGGGAGTGAGACAGCACAGGCAAAGGCTATGAGGGCATAGGGGGCGCACACAGGAACGCGAGGAGGGAGGGATGTGAGCCACTGCCTCTCTGGAATATGACTTCCAAGTCTGCCAACAGGAAGCTAAGGAGGGTCCCATAGGATACACTATACTCCTGGCCTGACAGCCTCAGAACAGGGCCCTAACCATACTCCTGACCTTCTGTCCCACTGTCACCACTCTAGCCTTCCATGGTCCTTTTCTCCTCCAGCTGGGCAGGCTCCTGGGGCTCAGTCCCCAGAAGAAGGTCTCCTGGTTCTACCAGTGCCCTGTGAGTATGTGCCCACTTGCAGTCTGCCACCCTGTAGCACCTCCTCAGCTCTGGAAGGGCAAACAAGGTCTCCAAGAGGTACACGGTAGACACTGATGGGGTAAAAGAAGATTCGTCCCTGGCTGGGCTTCCTGAGTTTTCACCTAGAATATGGGGACAGTATGTATTTCTGTCAGGGGTGGTTGGAGAATTTTCATTTTTAAAAAATCTTTATCTCTTTGTGATGCTGAGGATCAAACCCAGGGCCTCCCACATGCTAGATTATTATTATCAAAGGAGCCAACATCCAACCATTGAGGAAACTTCCTAGGAGCCAGATAACTTTTCACATAGCCTCCCTCAAGGTTATGGGACTGACTGGCTGAAGAGAAGTGTTGCCCCAGGTCGGACAACAGAGCCTCACTCAGCGCCTCACTGCACTAAGGGCCCTTTCTGGCTTGAGAAAGTCAGGCTGGGCCCTGTTCTTCTCAGCCTTGGGGTCTCAGGAACCTGGGCCCTAATCAAGGACAGGGTACTGGGTGAGGCTGACACTAAAGACCAGAGCTACCCTGGCTTCCCGGTGGAAGCAGGCCTGACCTCCTGCTGCTGAACCTCAGCCCACCACATCCACACTCACAAGGCCCATGAGGCCCAAAAGTCCAATCTTATGCTAGTGACTCAGAAGCCAAAGACCTGACAGCTCCCACCCCCATGGTCCCCTAGGGATGACTACTCCTCAGCAGCCTGGTTTGGCAATCCAGGAATGGCCCAGCCACAGACCCCAAGCCCACGTGAAGGAAGCAAAACATGTTTTCCTCTGAGTTTAAACAGGAGCCAGCAAGCAGAACTGGAGGCCCTTTTGTTTACCTCCCTCTGACTCTGGGAAGATTCCACTCCAATGGCTTTGTTCTAAAATAAGAACTGCTTAAGCCAAGCCAACTATGTAAGGACAGGCCAGGACCCAACATAGCCCATGCCTGCCTCAGGTTTGGGAGGACCTGTAGACAGAACGGCGCTGACCTGAGAGTCCAAGAAGTCTGGTGGCCATAGAGGCCAGTGTGCTCCCACTTGGAAGGAAATGTAACTCATAGGCTTTGAGGCTGTCAGAGACCCCAGTCACTCCTACTTTCCCGAAATGTCAGCTACCCAGGCAGGAAGGCCCTGCCTGATATCACAGTGGGACTGATGCTTGTGTAGTAGATTCAGGTATATTTTCAATGTGATCTCACTTTTGTGACTTCATTTAATAGGCAAGTTGAAAAGCATTATTAGCCCCACTCTAATAATGACCTGCCCAAGGCTATTCAACATCACCCTGTGTCTGCAATCAACACCTCCCAGGCCTCCAAGATCAACTGATTTTAGACAAGAAAGCCCAGTCCACTCATTGGGGAAAGTCCAATCTTTTCAACATAGTTCTGAGACAACTTGAACCTGAATTAAAAAACGGTCTATCAAGCATGACACCAAAAGTACCAGAAATAAACTAAAAACCAAACTGGACTACATTAAAATAAAAACGTCTGTGTTGCAAAGGACACTGTGTAGAAAGTGCACCAGTGAGGAGGCGCACTCCTGTAATCCCTGCTATTTAGGAGACTGAGGCAAAAGGACTGCAAATTCAAGGCCAACCTAGACAAGTTAGAGAGACCCTGTCTCAAAAGAAAAAATAAAATGAGCTGAGCATATAGCTCAGTGATAAGGCATATGGCTGGCAGGCACAAAGCCCCAAGATTAATCACCAGTACTGCCAACAAAAAAAAAGCAGCAAAAAAAGGAAAACAAAAAATCCCACATCATTAGTCATTAGGGAAATGGAACTCCAAATTAGAATTACCCATTAGGATGGCTATGATCAAAAAGACAGATAATAAAAAGTGCTGGCCAAGATTTAGAGAAACTCATACTGCTGGGTAAATATAAAATGCAGCCGCTTTGGAAAACAGTCTGGCAATCTTTCACAACCCTAAACAGTTACCACATGATCCAGCAGTTCCACTATTAGGTATATATCCAAGAGAAGTAAAAACAGATTGTCAAACAAAAGACTTACACATAAATGTCCCTAGCATTATTCTCAATAGCTAAAAAGTAGAAAAAACCCAAAAGTCAAATCAACTGATGAATTGATAAATAAAATGTGGTATGAGAAAATGAAAAAATGGAAACGAAGTCTTTGTAAATGGGGGTGGGGGGGTGGAGGGGTTGAAGGGAGGGCAGGGAAATAGGGAAAAAAAAATAAGAACCACAAAAAAAAACAACCAAGATAGATTACGTAAAGGTACAAATGTCCAATGATGAATGTCATCATATTGTATACCTAAAATGTACCGATAAAATTAATTAAAAAATAAATAAAATGTGGTCTATCCATGCAATGGAATAGTATGTAGCCATAAAAACAAATGTTGTTTTGATATGCCACAACATGAATGATCCTTGGAAACATTATGCTAAGAACTTAGCCAATTATAAAAGATTACGTAGCATAAGACTCCATTTATTTTTTTTTTTTTGGTACCGGGGATCAAACTCAGGACCTTGTGCTTTTGAGGCAGGCGGCACAACCACTGAGCTAAATCCCCTGGCCAAGACTCCACTTATTTTATATGTCCAGAATTGGTAAATACTGACAGAAAACAGTGTTTGTTTCGAGCTGGGACAATTGTGGGTGAAGGGGACAAATGCTAAGGGGTGTCATGCTTCCTTTTAGGATGTTCTAAAAGTGATACGGTGATGGTTGCACAGCTTATGTGCATGTACTAAACATCATTGACTGTGCACATTAAAAGGGTGAATCCTATTGCCTGCGAACTGTAATCTCAATAAGGTTGTTACAAAAACAAACAAAACCTGACATCAGGCCAGGCTGGTGTTCAAAACTTCAGTAGTGAACTGAGGGCAGGAGGGCTGGGGATTTAGCTCAGTGGCACTGCACCTGCCTCGCAAGCTCAAGGTCCTGAGTTTGATCCCTGGTACCAAAAAAAAAAAAAGAAGGAGTAACCTGAAGGTAGGGCCTGCAGGGCAGAGCAGGGCAGGGCTGACAATGGTCTCCCAGGGGAACAGTTAAGAGGTCCCTGGTCTCTTGTCACAGTTCTGTCTCCCTAGACTGTGGTATTTAGGAGGTGCCAGCCTCTAACCCAAAGGTCCCCATCATGTCCAGCCAGGCCTCTTCAACTGTGGGGAGCAACGCAGATGCCGAAAGGGACATGAAACACTGAATGGGTTATGCCCTATGTAGACTTTAATAGGCCTGACAGGCTGGGAAGACACAAGCAGCCTTCCCTGATGCCTAAAGAGGTGCTTGAAATACCTACCAGGTATTTCATCCCCCTGTGGAGGGGATGTGTGTTTGCCCAGGTCTCTAGCAGGGTGGCACTACCTTTAATCCCAAGGATTTGAAACCTACACACTCAGCACTAGAGATGACAGTAGGACAGGGGCCAGAATACAGTAAGTAGTCACTAAGACAAAGGAGGGATTTGTCTGAGTCCTGACCTGCCACCACCAGGGCTCCATATGGGGCCTGTTCTGGAGCCACCCTGAGAACTGCATACAGCTAGGAGCTTAGCAAGGAGCCGAGACTGATGGCTCTGGTCACCTGGGGTTCAAGGGGGAAGGTGCTGCACACTGGTGACCAAAGGAAAGGATGCCAAGAAGACCTGCCAAGAGGCCTCCGAAGCTTTATCTCCAGAGCTCTGACCTGGTCTTGGAGGCTGCCACACTGCCAGGTGAAGGTCAACACCTCTGTGTCTGGCTACTGGAGCAGCAGGCCTACCATCTACACCTGTGAGTCTGGAAAGAGGTTTCCAACTCGATGGGTGTCTGGGGTGGGGGTTCCCAGTGTAGATGTAACTCCTAGGATGTGTAAAACATCACCACCCCAGAGGACGCAAGCCGACTCTGGGGAAGAGGCCACACTAGGGTGGCTCCTGGGCTGTGAGGTTTGTGGACTGTGCAGGGTAAGTGAACCCCAGGACTGCACCCACAGCCAGAGTTTCCCAGGAATGCAGAGGCCTGGGCTGGACATGAGGTCTGGGAGGCACAACCACTTGGTCAGCAGGGCTACCTGAGGAAGTGAGCAGGTGACCGATATGCTGTCTCAGCAAAGCAGTTGCTTGGGCTGGGGGGCTCAGCTGTTTCCCGGGCCCGGGGCCTCGCACCCTGTGGGTGTGCCTCATTCCTTCTCTCTTGCTCAGATTTATACAAAGCTGTAACAAAGCCGCCTCGTAGACTGTCTGGGAAAACAAGCTGAGACACAAACGTACTACAAGCTCCATGAATTGTCATGTCTTTGCAAAAAGACCTTTGTCCTTGTTCTTCCTATAGCATATCAGGTTTTCCTCCCTGAGTGACAAACACAAATGTGGACGATGACAGTCTGAAGGACACAATTAATCCTAACATGCTGTTGTGATACAATAGATACCTGGCGGTAACCGCCCTCCCCATCCCAACAGAAAAGGTACTCAGAAGCCAGGGTCAGAAACTACAGGGCTTCCCTTTCCTGCAGGATTGAGGAGGTGGATAACATGAGATTTCTTTCAGATTCCCCTAGTACACAGGCCACTGGGCTAAGGTTCCTCTTTTGGGGAGAGTGAAGTGGGAGTGGAACTGAAACTCAGCCAGCCTGATGCTGCAGGCAGGGATCAGGATGACCTCTCTCTGTCTCCTCCTCTTCCACAGCACCCACTATGGTTCCAGGCCCGTACAGACTCACTAAATGTTCTCTGACAGAATAAAAGCAGAGACATCCAGCACAAAAGAGCTGCCAGAGAGCTCCCTGGTACTCACAAGCTGGGGAGGAACCTTAGGAGATGACAAACCCGGGGGGAGTGGTGGTCCAGACAGAAGGAACAGTCTAGGCAAGAGTGTACAGGGAGAGGACTAAGCATCGTCCCTGGCTGGGGAGGGGCTGCTGTGTAGAGGATGGAGTATGGAGGGGCAGAGGGCTGCAGGGGTGGCCCTAGGAGGACCTGGGATGTAGGCACAGTGGAGGTAAGGACCTCAGATCACACTAGCGGAGCACTGCGTCTTTACCGGGTAGGCCACTAGGTGCTTCCAATACACCACCCCTTCGGCTCCAACCCTGCCTGTGATGAGGTGCCCTGCTGAGACATGAGGCAGGAGGAACAGAGAGGCAACTGGATCATGGCCAGGTCACTGTGAAGCTCCGTGAAGTTGCAAACCTGCCTGTAATCCCAGCACTCGGGAGGGCGAGGCAGGAGGATCACAGTGAGTTTAAGGCCAGCCTGAACTACTTAGCAAGACTGTCAAAAAAACTAAAGGAAAAAAAAGGTCACAAGTCATCAGAGTGCCAGGAGGTCTTTTCCCCAAAGTGGTTTGGTAGAAGAATGAGGAAAGCAGATGCATGCGCCATCCTACCTGAAGGCGTAGGTCTTCTGGTGCCAGCTCAGTTGTCCCCGGATACTGTAAGCGATGGTGGTGACAAACTCCCCGCCCAGCCCCAGCTCTGAGCACAGCTTCAGGGCAAACTTCTCTGGTGAGTTCTCCTTCTCCGACATGTCCCACTCAAACTGGTCCACCAGGGAGATGTTTCCCACGTGGATGTTCAACTGCGACAAGAGCCAAGGCCACAGGTGAGAGCAGACAGGACCATCCTTGGCCCACAAGGCACTGGGGTGTGAAAACAGCCTGCAGCTCACAAGTGAAGAACTGCGACTGGCCTCTGTCCTCCCAGTTCCCCAATTGCAAATCAGAGCTGACCCCACAAACCCCTCAGGTTGCCGAAAGGGGCTCTGGCTGAGAGTATAGCACAGTCACCAGCAAGGAACCCTGACGTGGCTCAGGGACACCTGAGTTCACCTCACCTCTATTCCCATGGCCCTTGTTCCTCGTGTTCAATACTGCCCTCTCTTCTGTCCGTCATCCTATGTCAGTCAATTTTTAGGTAACTATGTTGGCCAGGCATGGTTCAGCCCAAGTGTCACTCATGAGACACTGTCCCAGAACCTGCCTTAAGCCATCCTCTTTGCTTTACAGAGCTTGGCCCTCTCTGAAGCCATCTTGCCAGGTGTGTTCACAGATGCACCTGCAGCTTGTGCCAATCCAGCAAGGTGGCAGGACCCCTGGGAGGGCAGCAGAAGCACTGACAGGCTCTTCTAACAGATCTTTCCACAGCCAAAGGGGCCCAGGTCCTAGGCATGCAGCTGGGGAGTTTTCACAAGTGGACAGCACCCAGATCCAGAAAGAACACAGCCTGCAGCCCAGAAGCTGCCACCTATATCAGCTCTAGCAACTCCTCACCCTTGGATTAGTTATGCCTGTTCGGAAATTGGGCAGCACTGAATGACACAAGTTGGAACCTGCGGGTCTGGCTTGCTCCCTCACCACGATGTCTCCAAGATCTCCACTGCAGTGTGGGGCTGGGACCTCCCTCACAGTTGCTCAGTGCTCTGCTAGGTGAACAAGCCATAGTGAACCTGCTCATTCACTACTGTCCCTTGTTTTTTGGTGGAAGGGTGCATTAGGGATCGAACACAGGGCCTTATACATATTAGGCAAGTGTTCTCCACTCAGATATAGGACATACCCTTGCCATTTTAAAATTTTTATTTTTATTTTCAGACAGGATCTTGCTAAGTTGTCTAGTCTGGCCTCAAATTTGGGATCATCCTGGCCTCAGCCTCCCAGGTAGCTGGGATTACAGGCTAGCATCCCTCCCTGGCTCACTCTTGGTTTTTGTGACAAGGACCAGAGTGGGCAGAGGCACGTTGAACTGGCCGCTGATCAAAGAGCCCAGCTCTGGCTAAGCCCACCTGGAAATTTTTACCTCTTTTCAGAGAAAAAAAGAGAACCCCAGTCTCTTATCACATTCATGAAGCCCTGTGCCTCTGAACCATCCACACCACTTTTTACTCACTGGAATGTTCTTCCCTTTGCCTAGGGAGAACCAGCCTGCCTGCCTTTCTTTTTTCTTTGTTTCTTTTGTGGCCCTGGGGGGTGAACCCAGTGCCTTTGCACAGAACTACACCCCCAGACCTTTATTTTATTTTTTGAGACAGGGTCTCGTTAAGTTGCCCAGGCTGGACTTGAGCTTACTGTCTTCCTGCCTCGGCCTCCCAAAGTATTAAGATTACAGGTGTGCACCACCATGCTTGGCTAGAATCAGCCCATTCTCAGCACTCTGACCTCAACTAAAAAGCTGGCTCAGAAGTTCTCCACTCCCCTCCAGGACCTTTCCATACCCTCTTTCCTGTTTCTACACAGCACTTAGAACTTGCTGAGACCTTCTTAGTCATCCACCAACTTGTTTTCCATTTCTGTCATCCCCTGAGAACCAGCAATCTCCAACATGGGCTCTGGGGCATTTGTTCTGGGAATGAACAAATCCTTGTGACAATACTGGCAAGCAGAGGAAGGAAGCTGAGGTAAGAGCTGCAGTATCCTCCACCGGGCCCAGGGCTAAGCAGTTTGGGCTGCAGACCATCCCTAACCCTCAGGCCTTCACTGCTTCTACGCTTCCTCCATACCCACAATTAGTGAAGCAAAAACAGAGTAAACCACACAGACACTGGCCCACAGAAAATGTGCAGCAGCAGGTGACCACTGGAAACACAGCAAGCAGGATCCTACCAGACCCAGGGCACAATGTTTACACCCACAAGGGCGCCTGCCCCTGCCTCGTGAACTATACTACCTACCCTGCCATTTGGTCACTAATGCATTCATTTATTCAAAAGTACAGACTCCCAAGGAGAGGCACAAGGGACACAAGCCCTCAAAAAGCCATCCTGGTGGGTCAAAGAGAGAAGACACTATACAAAAATGAACATACAGTGCATCTGCCCTCAGTGTGAGGCTATGAGGGAAATGAGGGAGGAACAAAAAGAAAAACAGGAAACACATTATATGAAGATGGGAAGGGGATCTGGAAGTGAGAGGAGATAGGAGGGGAGGAGGGAAAGTAAAAAGGATCAAAATGTGGTATGTATATGTACTAATTCCCTACTATGAATGTATTTATTATGTAGCATAAACATATACTAATAAAAAAGAAGGGTGAGGAAAGGTCAGAAGCCAGGCCAGCCTCTGCAGTCAAAGACCAGGAAAGCCTCCCAAGGAAGGCGGCCTAGGAAGAAATGAATGAACCAGGACGGCAGGCAAGTGACTCCCTGGGGGAGCCGCTCCCACACAGGGGACACAGCAATGCAAAGGCCTGAGGGCCCACAAGGGCTTGGCTTTCACAGAGGGAGGTGGGCAGCTTCCACTTCTGGGCAGAGGGGACACTGCACTGGTGGGTAGTGAGGACCCCTTGGAATACAGTAAGCTGGGCCAGAACCTCCCTAGTAGCCATGAGGCTATTCTGGCCCCTGCCTATTTACTACTCCAAATCCCCTGGAAGCTTGTAGAGCCAACCCAGCCAGGTAACCTGGTAGCAGTAGCCAGGCCTGGGCTCTGGTGATGGTATTGCCAGGAATATCTGAAAAAGACGCTCTTGGGGTGGCACTGCTGCAAAGATTCCTGTTCTCTAGCCACTGTGTACCCAGAAAAGACAAAGAAAAATGTCCTCACAGAAATACCCAACTCTTCTGAGTCCCAGACAAGGAGGGACCCTTCAGTGTGACCTTCAGTTCCTCACCTGCACCATGATCCTTTCATATATGTATCAATTCCCTGTGATGAATATAATCACTCTGTACTGCACATATACTAACAAATATAAAAATTTTTAAAAATTCATATGGCATCTAAATGCCAATGAACAGCCAAACCAATATTGAAAAAGAATGATACTAGAAAACTCACAATTCCTAATTTCAAAATTTACTACAAAGCTACAATACTCAAGTCAATATGTTTCTGAGATAAAGACAGAGAGACATCTGAGAACAGAACAGACAGTCCAGAAATAAACCTTCACATACATGGTCAAAAAACGTTTGACAGTGTGCCAAGAACATTCTCTGGGAAAAGGGACAGTATTTTCAATAAATGATGCTGGGAAAACTCATTATATATACACAAAAGAATGAAATTGGACTCTTAGCTAATACCATTTACAAAAATTGTCTCAAAACATGGCCAGGGGCTGGAGATGTAGCTCAGTGGTATTGCACATACCCAGCAGGCACAAAGCCCTGATCAATCTCCAGCACTGTCATAAACAAACAAAAACAACAAATCAGATGAAAAACCTAAACTTAAGATCTAATACTATAAAACTTTTGGCAAAAAACAGGGGAAAATCTTCATGACATTGGATTTGGAAGTGCTTTTTGAATATGACACCAAAAGTACAAGCAACACACGAAAAAGAAACATTAGATGCCATCAAAATAAAACTTCTAGGTAGGGGCTGGAGCTCAGTGGTAGAGCACTTGCCTAGTACACATGAGGCTCTCTATTCAGTCCCTCACACTGGAAAAACAAAAACAAAAACACAACTTTTTTTTTTCTTTATAGACATAGTTTATATTCTTTTCACGTCCATGAACAACTTAAATACTACAGAATTAATAAATTATAAATCTGTTCCTCATATTATGACATGTATATTGAAAACTCATAATCAGTGCTTTTACCTCCATGTTCTGAGCTAAGTTAGCTCAGAAATGGCAGAAGGTCAAATATTACTTCTATGACAAATGCCAGATTAGACATTGTGGTCATCTTTTTTCTCAGGAATGGAACCTGACCCACCCAACAAAAGCTGTAGAAGTCTATATTCTTAGCCAGATTACGTGATTGTCTCCATAGACTTGTAAGCTGTGTTAAGTCACACAGATGTTCTTATACTGTTTACACAGCCCTGTAAAAAAAGACCCTAGGGTTGATTTGATATAAAGTCCAGAACATTTTCAGTGTGGCAGGGTCAATATAAACGGTAGAACGGTGTTGATGATGCTGCTTGACTTTTAAAACAGAAACTGTCTTTGTAGGACATTAAATTAACTTTTGAGGGCCAGGGATGCAGTTCAGTGGTGCCACACCTGCCTAGCAACCATAAGTCCCTGAGTTCGATTCCATGTAGTGGTGGTGGGGAAACACGGACAAAACACTTTTGAGCATTAAGGGACACTAACAAAACTGAAACCCACAGAATGAAAGAAAATATTTGCAAATTACACAACTGATAAAGGACTGATACTTAGAAAACTTGTAAAACTCAACAATAAAACCAAAAACCCAATTCAAAAATAGGCAGAAGATTTGAACAGACATTTCTCCAAGGATATACAAATAGCCAATAAGCATATGAAAAGATAGTCAGTATCACTAATCATTAGAGGAATGAAAATCTTTTTTTTTTTTTTCTTGGTACCAGGGATAGAACTCAGGACCTTGAGCTTTCGAGGTAGGCAGAACCACTGAGCTAAATCCCCGGCCCAGAGGAATGAAAATCAAAAGCACAGTAAGATCCAACTTCACACCCACTAGAATGTCTGTTAATAAAAACAAAAAACAGAAGAGCCAGGCCCTTGCCTCTAATCTTAGCACTCTGGGAGGCTGAGGCAGGACCATCTCAAGTTCCAGCCCAGCCTGGGCAACTTAGCAATTTAATGAGACTAGTCTCAAAACAAAAAATAAAAAATGGGGCTAGGGATGTGGCTCAGTGTGAAGACCCTGAGTTCAATCTCCAGTCCTGGAAAAAAAAAAAGGAAAATAACAAGTATGGTGAATATGGGGAGAAACTAGAATCTTGTGCACTGTTGCTGTGAAGAAGTTTGGTGGCTACTTAAAACATTAAAAACAGAATTATTGTATGACCCAGGAATTTTAATTGTGGCTATATATCTCAAAGAATGGAAAACAGGAACATATTGGCAAATCCATGTTTATAGCAGTATTATTTACAACAGCTTAAAAAAAAAGCAGAAAAAAGTCAAGTGTCCACTGATGGATGAATGGACAAATAAAATGTATTATATAAATGCAACAGAATATTCAATCTTAAAATACTCCTAGCCTTGCCCATCCTACTAGAAAATTGCAGTGGTACTGCCTACCTTACTGGAGGCTTCCGTGCTCTGCCCACCAAGCCACCTTTACCTCCACTGCACTATTTGGGCTTTGCCCAGCATCCAGCAGCACTACAGCAGCAATCTCCGAGTCTGTCTAGAATGTGACACCTTAATCTGAGACTGACCCATCCTTTCCTGGGGGCAGAGCCTCTGCTGCCTGAAATACGGCTTTCCAAAAGCTCTGTTCCACAGCATGGAAACCAAAGATAGGCTTCTTCCAAGGCCTCAGTGTGCCCTCAGTGCTCTGCAAGACACTTCCCCCAGGTTAAGGCCAGGAGCCACCTACCTTGATGATAACACGCTGGTCAGACTGGTCCTCCAGGATGCTGTCTGTGGGGTAGGACTCAATCTGCTGTCTAATGGCAGAGGCAATGGCTGGTACAAATGTCAGTGGGTTCAAATCCAAGTCATCACAGAGGATTTCTGAAAACATCTCAGGGGTCATCAGCTTCTCTGAAATCAGGAGAGAGGCAAGACATCACACAGATTGCAAGGTGTCAGTTCCATGTACTCAGGCCTGGCTTGGTTCCCCAGTCCCTTCTTCTTCTGCCAAGCCTCCCACATGCAGATGTGTATGACTGTGGAGCTGAACCAGGCCCTTCTGGGCACTGGGAGTAGAGGAGGAAGCACATGACAAGCATCCCACCTTTTGACCCTCATTTTGCAAATACCTCCTCTTCCATGACCCTGGGGTTTCTCCTAGTGGTAACATCTTAAAAACCAGAATATAACTCACAACCAGGAACATGGAAAAGTCAAAATCCAGCACATTTCCATCACCACCAGGACCACTGACATTGGCCTTTTGTAGCTGCACGTACTTACCTCCACTCACACTCCATCCTAAACCCTGGCAACAGTTATTTTCCATTTGTATAATTTTATCATTTCAAGAATGTTATACAAACAGAACCATACAGTAAGTAGCTTTGGGGGACTGATTACCTTAATTCACTAAGCAAAATTCTCCAGAGATTCATCCAAGCTATCACTTCCTTTTTATTGACAAGGCGCATTCCACAATATTAAGGGATTACATTTTGTTTATTCAGCCACAGAAGGGCTTCTAGGCTGTTTTCAGTCTCTGGCTAGTGATTGAAGCTGTTATAACATCTCTGTACAGGCTTTAGTATAAAAAGAAGTCTTCGTTTCTCTGGGATACATGCCCAGGAAGGAGTGCAACTGCTGGGTCATATGGTGGCTGTATGTTCAGTTTTTAAAAGAAACTACCAAACTGTTTTCCAGAGCAGTTGATCCATTTACATTTCCACCAGCAGTGTATGAGCGACCCAGTTCCTCCACAACCTCAGCAGAGTTTGGTGTTGTCACTACTTTTTATAGGTGTGGAATGACAGTGTAGTTTTAATTGTATTTCCCTAACAGCTTACAGGGTGGAACATCTTTCCAGTGTATTTGTCATCTGTTTATCTTCTTCAGTGAAATCTCTTCACATCTTTTGCCTGTATTCTAACTGGATTTTCTTTTTCACTGATGAATTTCAAATTCATTGTAGATTCCAGTCCTTTTTCAGATATATGATTTCCAAATGTCTTGCACTCTACAGCTTGTCCTCTAACCCTTCTAACAGAGTCTTTTGTAAGCAAAGTTTTGATGGAGATCAATTTTCATTAGTTCCTCTTACAGACTATGTTGTTGCTGTCTAAGCATTCTCTCTCTTGCCTTAGATACCCAAGATTTTCTGGGGGGTTTTTCCACAAGTTTTGTAGTTTTGTATTTTATATTTAAGTCTATAATTCTTTGAGGGTGAACTTTTGTATGTGTGGGGTTTGGGTCATTCCTTTGTCTGCAGCTATCCAATTGCTCCAGCACCACTTTGTTCAAAGGCCTACTTTTCCTCCATGAATTAAATGCATCCACATCTTTGTGAAAAACCAGTAGGGCTGGCCGGGCATGGTGGGCACATGCCTGAAGTCCCAGTACTCAGGAGGTTAAATTGGGAAGATTGCCATGACTTTGAGGCCAGCCTGGGCTACATAGTGAGTTCAGGGCCAGCCTGAACTACATAGCGAGGCACTGTTTCAAAAACAAAACAAAAAAATCAGTAGGGCATATTTGTGTGGATGTCTCTGGAGTCTCAATTCTGTTCCACTGATATATGTGTCTGTCATTTTGCCAGTGTCACAAGGTTTACTGTAACTATGTAGTAAGCTTTGAGAGTAGGTAGAATGATTTCTTATACAATTCTTTTGAAAATTTATTTAGCTCTTTTAGTTCCTTTGCTTTTCACTATAAATTTCAGAATAATTTTGTCTACATAAAAACTTTGCTAGGATAGTCATAGGAATTCCATTAAACTTATATATCAATTTAACGTGAAATGACATCTTTTAGTCAATGAACACGGTATGTCTCTCCTTTTAGATTTTTAAAAATCACTTTCAGGGCTGGGGATTTAGCTCAGTGGTTCCACTGCCTGCCTTACAAACAGAAGGACCCAAATTTGATCCCCAGTACCAAAAAAAAAAAAATTACTTTCAGCAATGTTTTATAGTTTTTGGCATAAAAGACATATACACTTTTTGTCAGATTTACATTCATATATTCTTTTATTACTGAGTAATAGTAAATATATTAGTCCATGCTCCATTCATTACAGAAATAAAACAGAGGTTGGGGAAATATAAAGAAAAGAGGTTTATCCAGCCAGGCATGGTGCCACACATCTGTAATCCCAGCACTCAGAAGGGTGAGGCAGAAGGATCATGGTGAATTCAAGGTGAGCCTGTGATACACAGTGAGACCCTGTCTCAAACAAAACAAAAACAAAACAAAATGAAGTTTATCTAGTTGTCTTGGCGCATACCTGTAACCCCAGTATTCTGGGAGGCTGAGACAGGATTACAAATTCAAGCCCAGTGTAGGCAACTTAAGAGACTCTGTCTCAAAAAGAAAAAAGAAAAAAATAAATAAAAAGAAAGAAAGGAAGAAAAGGGAGGCTGGGGTGTAGCTCAGGGATAGAGCACTTGCCCAGCATCCATGAACCCTGGGTTCAATTTCTAGTATTGAAAAAAAAAAAAGAGGTGGGGCCTATGGCCTCCTATAATCCCAGGCATTTGAATTACAGAAATATCTGAGGCAAGAGGCAGGAGGATCACAAGTCACAAGTTTAAGTCCAGCCTGGGGAGCCTAGGGATATAGCTCAGAACATGTGTGAGGTCCTAGGTTCAATCCAGGGCCTAGTGGAAGGTGTTTAGATCAATGGGAATGCCTCCTTTAAAGGAATCGATGCTAGTCTCACTGAGTGAATTAGTTCTCTGACAGTGAGTTGTCATATAAAAGCAATCCTCTCCGTGGTCTCTGGCTTCCTGTCTTGCCATGAATTCTCTTTTGCAAACACTCCTGCTATTATGACGCATGCCATCCATTGTGAAGCCTGCACCAGAGTTGAGCAGGAGCAAGTGCTATGCTCTTGAGCCTCCAGAAACTGTGCGCTAAATTACATATACCTGGGGGGTGGGGTACTGGGAATTGAACCCAGGGCCTTCCTACTGAGCTGCATTCCCAACCCTTTTAAAAAATCTTTTATATTAAGGGCCAGGGATTTAGCTCAGTGGCACCGCACCTGCCTCACAAGTGCAAAGTCCTGAGTTCAATCCCTAGTACCTGGAAAAAAAAAAGAGAAAAGAAAAAATCTTTTATATTGGACAGGATCTCACTAAGTCACTAAGTTCCCAGGTTGGGCTCAAAACTGTGATCCTCCTGCTTTAGCTTCCCAGAGTGCTGAGATTACAGGCATGTGCCACCTCACCCAGACATTTTGAGAGACTGAAAATCATACATTCTATTTCCTTAATAGTTACTGGGCACGGCTGGGGATATACAGCTCAGTGGTAGAGTGCTTGCTACCACACACAAGGGCCTGAGTTTGCTCCTTAGCACTGCATAGACACACACAAAAAGTTGTGGGGCAATTACAGTTATGTATCTATTTGTACTTTGTGTTTTATGAAGAATTGATCATTTTGTGCAAACTATCAAATTTATATGTGTAGAGTTGTATGTGGTATTCCATTCCTTTTGATACCTGTGGTTTATAGTCATATATTTTTGTCAGTCTTGCTAGATGCTATCAATTTTACTGATCTTCCAAAGTACCAGCTATGTTTCATTAATTTTCACTGCTGTCTTTCATTTCAATTTCATTGATTTCTGCTTTTCTCTCTACTATGTACTCCTTTCTCCTTGCTTTAGTTTCATTTTGCTCCTGAGTTCTTGAGACAAGAGCTTAGACTATTGATTTGAAGTTTTTCTCATTTTCTAATGTATGCACTAATGCTACACATTACCCTCATGGCACTACTTTAACTGTATTCCACATATTTTGAGAAGGTTATATTTTCATTTAGGTCCTTGTATATTTTAAAATTTCCCTTTAGACTTCTTTGAATTAATTATGTACAGTGTCTTTGTTTAGTTTGAAAGTATCTGGGTCCACTGGGGTTGGAAAACACATTCTGTATGGCTTCAATTTGTTGAGGTTGTTTTATGACATATGATATAATTTATATGGTATATTTCCATGGGCACCAGAAAAGAATGCATATTCAGCTGTGTTGAAGTGTTCTATAAATGCTAATCTGATTCTGTGAGTTGATTTTGTTTTCAATTTCTTTTACCATCTTGCTGATTTTCTTTCTAGTTTTATGAGGTGCTTAGAGAAGGATGTTGAACTCTCTAATGTAATTGTGGGTTTATTTCTCCTTTCAATTCTGTTTTTGCTTCATACTTTCAAAGTAAACAAATATGACAAAAAACATAACAAATCAATTCTGGCTGGTGTTTTTTTTCAGCACTGGGGATTGAACCCAGGGCCTAACACATGCTAGCAAAGTGCTCTATCACTGGGGGACATCCTTTGCCCTATCATGTCTTTTGAGACAAGGTCTCACTATGTAGTTCAGGCTGGCCTCAAACTTGAGGCTATCCTCTTGTCTCAGTCTGCTGAGTACTGGGATTACAGGCATGTATCACCACGCTCAGATATTCGGTCATTTTTAACCACCAGTGAAGAATCACAGCTCTTAAACATGTTAAGTACCACTGATGGCTGAGGAAGTTTGCAGAACACAGTTTTGTTTTTCTACATGTTTACACTAAAATACATTGAGTAGAGATTTCTTTGTTTTTGTGGTATGGGGATCGAACCCAGGACCTAAATCCCTGGCCCTGAGATTGTTTTTCTTTTCCCCATTAAGTCTATTGGTACATTTTAGGTATAAAATAGTTACATTCATCATTGGGATCTTGTACCATTACATGAGTATCTTGGTTCTTATTTTCTCCCCTTCCCCTGCCCTCCCTTCAACCCCTCCACCCTTTCCTATTTGCAAAGACTTTGTTTCCATTTTTTTCCTTTTCTCATATTTTTTCTGTTCTCTTCTTTCCTTTCCCCTACCCCTCCCACTTCCCCTGCTCCTTTAGACCTTTTCTTCCTATTACACAATATCAATTATACATTCTGAAAATTACAATATCAAGATCTAGGAGACATTACCACAGATTTTACAGAATTTGAAAGGATATAGAAAGCATACCACAAAAATCTTTTCTGAAATAAATTTGACAACTTTTTTTTTTTTTTTCTGAGATTGTTTTTTTTTGAGACAGGCTCTCACTATGTCATCTAGGCTGGCCTCAATCTAGCAGTGATCCTCCTGCCTTGACCTCTTGAGTTTTGGGATTACAGGCGCACTACCACTCCTGGCTGGTGATTGTATTTTACATGAGGATTCCTATGAGGAAACTCAGGCATGAAAACAATGGTGTAGTCATAGATGGATGCTGGTCTTCATTCTCTTCATGAGGGCCATGGGGAAAAGCTGTCTCAGATTTAAATACTAGGTATGATTCTATCTCTTTTGAGCCAGAGGCTAATACAAACCATGACCACACTGCAAACTATAGAACTGACCATCCATATCTCTGCCTGATTCTAAAAAGCTGAGACTCACACCCACCTCTCAGCAATGCAGGCCCACTGCAATCTAAGTATGAACCATAGTACTGGCCTCTTTCTTACACTGCCTAGTTTCATTTTCTTTTTAATTCAGTTTTCCCTACTTCTTTTTCATTTAAATTAGTCTTCTGTACTGTATTCTTATGTAATCTGTCTTACATCCTTTCTGAAATAGGATGAGAGTATAAATATATGTGCTGCCAAAGTGAGCACAATAGATGAGAGTATAAATAAATAGTAGAAACTTTCTATGTATTGTTTTGTTTTTTTTGGTACCAGGGATTGAACTCAGGACCTTGCACTTATAAGCAGGCATGGTGCCACTGAGCTAAATCCCCAGCCCTTCTATGCATTGTTAAAAGAAAAATAACAAGATATGCCGGGCATGGTGACCCGCACCTGTAATCCCAGCACTCAGGAGGCTGAGGAAGGAGGATTGCCTGAGTTTGAGGCCAGCCTGGGTTACATAATGAGTTCAAGGCCAGCCTGAAGTACATATCAAAAGCCTGTCTCAAACACCCCCCAAAGAAACAACAAGATAATATGTGTACTGCTTAAATTTGGACAACTAAATTCCTATGGTTAAGTTTTATACTAAGTGCTATAAAGAAAGCAGCAATAAAAAAACAAGGTCCTTAACTTCAAGGGGCTGAAATAGAGAGAGAGTGAGAGGAATTAACAACTATGAGAAGTCAGCAGAGGTAAGTGGGGAACTCAGCAAAGGTAACCAGTAATGCTTAGCACTGGAGGTGGCCCATTTTCCACACCTGAACTCAACAAAACCTTCAAGAAGCTCTCACCAATGTCCTGCCACACCCACCAGATATCTCTCCTACTTTCTGGAAGAAAAATGCTGCAAGTAAGATAGTATCTGCCACAGAAGTTTTAGTGGGAGTTTTAGCAAAGTAAGGCACTGAAACTCAACAGAAAATGCTACACAAATGAAGGCCAAAGAAATGAGGAAGATATTTGTAAGAGGGATTAAAAAAAACCCCAAACCCTAATACTTGCTCGGTAATTACAATTATATTAATGTTTGCATATGAAAATGACTAGAGAAGGCAAAACTGAAAATATTAATGAGATTTTGGTGATTTAAAACAATGACATTCGCTGCCTGCTGAGCAAGCACAAGGACCTGAGTTTGATCCCTGGTACAAAAAAATAAAATAAAATAAAATAAAATAACATAAAATAACATAAAATAACATAACATAACATAACATAACATAAAATAACATAAAATAACATAACATAACATAAAATAAAATAAAATAAAATAAAACAATGATAGTCATTTCTTTTGTTGGAATATAAATATGTTTATAAAAAGCCTGACAGGCTGGGACATAGCTCAGGGATAGAGTGCTCCATGATTGAGGCCCTGGTATAAGCCCCAGCATCATAAGAAAAAAACAAGTTTAACAGATTTAGGAAAAAATAAAGAAGAAAATAAATACATACAAAATCCTCCTTCTCAGATCAGAGAAGCACTATAAATGCTCTGGGGCATGTAACCTTCTAACCTTTCTGTTTACATTTGTACTGAGAAAGTCACGTTAAGACAGCACAAGGCTGGAAGAGCTGGCATCTGCCCAGGACTTACAGTGATGATGTTCGTAGTCTCGTGGAGGAGCAAGGTGGTGGACACAACTGAAGGGGAAGTGTGGATGGGCCAGGCAGCTGAGCCATGTCTGAGAAGCATCTGTCAGAACTATATGGACCAGCAGCCTGCCATGCCCAGCCTCTTGAGCTACCCAGTCTTACCTGGGGAGGAGGAAGCGTGGTGCTCTCACACTATGGTTTTGTCCCCACCAAAACATGCTGAGGGCTTGGCCCCCAGTACAGTAGGGTTGGGAAATGAGGCTACTGGGAGGTGCTTGGCTCATGGGGGTGGAGTCCCCATAAAGGTATGAATCCATTTTTCACGTGAGTTCTCCTTCCCTCATATGAAACTGGGTCTAGTTTAGTTACTGCGAGAGCAAGCTCTTATAAAGCACCTTCACTCCTTGTTTTGTCCCTTTCAAATCCACCTACTTGCACTTCCATGAGTTGAAGCAACAACACTAGGTGCTCACTAGAAACTGACCAGATGTGGTCACTGATCATGGACATTCCAGCCTCCGAACAATGAGCCAAAATGAACTGTTTTTCTTTATAAATTACCCAGTCTCAGATATTCTGTTAGAACAGAAAATGGAACAAGACACTTGCTCAGCCCACAAGAAAGAGGGAACAACAGCAGAACCATGACAAACCTAGAGTCTATACTTTAACAACCATGCCACTATACTCTGAATGTCACATCCAGATCTGTCCAACAGACAGCTAACAGGAAAAGAGACACAGCTGAGACTGATCATCCACATACCATTCATGTTCCAGGTAAAGGCATCCCGCAGCTTCTGCCCATCGATCTCCATGTCCAGCCGGATGGGCACTAGCACCTCAGGCTGAGATGCATTCTCATGAATCACAGCTGGGTCATGGTCATCAAAGCTGAAAGTTAAATAGCAACAATAGTCAGCCAGGACACCATGGCTCCCTCTGGCTGGGGCCCAAGGATATGAGTTTTCAGCTTCCTTCTGCACCTCAGGTCACTGCAAACGTGGCTGGAGAGGAAAGGTCACTTCTTACAGGCACTTATCACCTACTACTGAAGCCACGCAGATGAGATCAGGAGAGGTCGCAAAGCCACAGTCTTACTGGGGTGGTAGGGGCTATAAATGACAAGCATCAGCCCATAGGTAACAAAAGTTATAACAGAGCAGAACTGTATGTTTCATGGACACACAGGGAAGGGTCAGAACTGCTGACCTATGCAGTGGAACAAGACCTAGGCATACTTCAATGGGAGATTAAAGGACAAAGTGGGCAGGAAACTGTGGGAAAGAAGGATATTTATAGAAGAGGAATAGTCAAGCAAAGGCCAAGAGGCAGGAGAACGGAGGAACTGCTGAGGGAGCAGCCAAAGACTGCCAAAGGTAGAGAGATCATACAGGGGTGAGGTCCCGAGACTCTGCAAAGCCAGGAGGTGCTGAAGTGCCGACAGTTCTCCATCTCTGGCCCCTGCCCACAGGAACCCTCAAGATTCTGAGCAAGGAAGTACTGTATTTTGGGAAGGCAAAGAGGGCAGAGATGGAGCAGTCAGGTCGGTGAGAGGGTGCAGATAAAACCTAAGGCATCTGTGAAACAGAAAAGATGGAAAGCAAGGAAAACACTTGGAATGACAGACATGAGTGCTTTGGGAAGTGGCAAGAATGCTAGAGGTAGAAGTGGCTATTTAAAAGGAGGAAATGACATCTAAACTGAGATGGGAGGGTGGCAGGAGGAAAGGAAGAAAAGTAAGGAGGAAGAAAAAAGGAACAAAGGAAGGAGGGATGAGGGAAGGAGAGAGGGGCAGAGGGAGGATGGGGTGAGCCCTGTAGAAGGTGGGCGTGAGCTCCAACAGAGTGAAGTGTGGGGCAGAACTCTGGATGACCTGACAGAAGTGAGGTGAGGCCAATTTTTCGAGCAGAGCACAGTAGTTGCAGCAGTACCACGCAAGGCAGTCCAAGAGAACCCAGCCTCTGTTCCAAATATGACTAGAGTCTGGAGGATTCTTCAAGGAGTTACCCGATCTGCCTGGGCAAAGAGGCCCATGCTAGCTGCAGAGCTGAGAAGGCAGCAAGGAGGTGAGCTGGGTGCAACCACTCAGCAAGACCCAACAGGTAGCTGGCCAAGGGTGGCCCGATTCCAGGAACCTGGAGGGTTGAGCAAGTAGGAATCTGCTGAGACTGGACTCGTGGCATAAGAAAAAGGAAGGAGATAAGAAAGAGTTCCAAGCTCTTGGCCTGAACAAGGGCAAGGACGGATGCCAACCTCGAGATGGAGAAGTCCGAAGGCAGTGTGTGGCTGAGGATGTAAGGCCAGCAGCTGTGGAAGTCTGGGCCTCAGATACAATGTGGGTATAGGAGCCTGAAAAATGTTTCCCCAAACACATCTATGTCCTAATCCCATAAACCTGTGACCATTACCTCATGTAGCCCAAAAAAGGAGACTATGCAGATGTGACTAAGAGAAGGCTCTTGAGAGACTGTCCAGCTGGGCTATATATTACACCACAGCGTCTTTTTTCTTTTTGGCAGTACTGGGGACAAAGCCAGGGCCTCGCGCATGCTAGGCAACTGTTCTACCACTGAGCTATATACCCAGACTTTTTTTATTTTTTAACTCTGAAAAAGAGTCTTGCTAAGCTGTCTAGGCTGGTCTTGAACTTGTGTTCCTCCTGCCTCAGCTTCCACAGTAGCTAAGTGAAAGGTATTTGCCATAGCACCTGACTCACAGTATCCTCCTAAGAGAGAAACAGAGAAAGATTTCATAAACAGAAAGGAAGAGGCCGTGGGACTATGGAGGCAGAGAGTAGAGTGATATGGTCACAAGCCAGGGAATATAACAGCCACCAGAGCTGGACGAGGCAAGGATCAGACTCGGTCCCTAAAGGAAACACAGCCCTGCCTATACCTTGATCTGGACCCAGTGAAACAGATTTCAGACTCCTGGCTTCCAGAACTGCAAAAGAATAAATCTGTGCTGCTTTAAGCCACCCACTTTGCAGTGGTTTGTCCCAGTAGACACAAGGACAGACACAATAAGAGTCCTATGGATGGCATGTGAAACCCCCAGATTGGCTATGACCAGCTGCTGAGAAACAGAGGGCAGAGAAAAGTCCAGGGACTGTGCTCCCAGCAGCCTGACTGAGGTACTGGCAAAGGGAGGGAAAAAAAGTGAGAGATCAAAGCAGGGAGAACCAGGGAGGCCAGGGAAAGCCAGTGACAACATCTTGGAAGTTGGGAGAAACAGTTTTTCAAGGAACGGGAAGCACTGGTGTAGTATTTAGGACAACCCTAGGTCACAGCAGATTTCTCTGGAAAGGAGACTAAAAATAAAAGTCACTGGAGAGTGGAAGTAGACTCCATGTGCAGGTCCAGTGTGGCAGTGTAACTCACCACAGAGGGAAGGTTCTCTTCTTGTCCCGGCCCATGCGGTTCCTATTGATGGTGGTGGAACATGGCACAGCATCCAGATGATGGGAGCTGTTGGGCAGGGTGGGGACCCACTGGCTGTTCCTCTTGGCCTTCTGTTCCCTGGGGAACATAAGAAAAAGGCCTGGTCAGATTAGGGGTCTAAGTCTGCCCAGCAGGCCCCTACTCGTGTTCAGTGGAAATTGTGCAGGGCTCCGGGCTCCTGACAAGGGTGTTTGTGCACCCCTGACTCTGTGGGGCTCTGCTCCCCAAGCTCTCACCGGCACCTAGAAGTATCTGGACAAGGAAAAGGGTACAAAAGGATGGTAGGCACTGCCCAGGGCACAAGTCAGTTACAAACCCCTGGCCATGGCATACTGCAGTATGTGCTAGGCATGGGCCCCATAAAGGAATGTTTCCGATTAGGCAAAGGGGCAAAAGAGGGAGGCTTCCCAGAAGGGTGAACACTGAAGAAGAACCTTAAATAGGGAGTCAGGGTTCACCGCATGTTTAAGACAGAGCACAGGAGCAGTGGGGGTGACAGTGCTAGAGGAGTTAGAGGCTGGAGATACAGAGGCCCAATAATAAGGTCTCACAGACTCTGTGAGAAATCGTCGGCTACTGTGGCTTTCTTCATGATAGCCTGCCCTGCTTTCTCCAGGTTGATCTTTTATCTCGCCTCTTCCTCTTTTACTTGGCCCAAGCTCACTCTGCAGAGCCAGTTTCTCTCTCACTCTTCACTTTTACTTTTTCAAATAAACTTTGCCCCTGATTAAAAGAAAAAAAGAGGCTATCTTTATTCAGCAAGTGGCTGGTAGTCTCCAAAAGGATAGAAGGGAGAAATGTGATCAGATTGTGATGGTGATGATGATGATGATGATGATGATGATGATGATGATGATGATGATTCTTATTATTTTGAGAGGTTCTTACTTCGCTGGCTAGGCTGGCCCTGAACTCCTGGATACAAGCAATCCTCCCACCTTACCCTCCTGTGCAACTAGGACCACTGGCAGATACCATCACACCTGGTAGACTGTGATTTGATTTTATTTATTATTTAAAAAAATTTTTTTTTAATTTTGTGAGACAGGGTCTCGCTATGTAGTTCAGCCTGGCCTTGAACTCACTCAGCCCAGGCTGGCCTCCAACTAATGGCCCTGACTCAGTCTCTCAAGTGCTGGGATTACAGGCATGCATGACCACACTTGGCCAGATTATGATTTTTTTTTTGGAGGGGGATGCAAATAAGTTTTAGAGATTGTAAACCAAAATGAGCATTTGTGACACACTTTTTGTCCCATGGGCATGAGATTTAGAGAAGATATTCTCAAATGACAAAAAAGACCAAAAACAAAATAAAAAAGTGAGAAGAGTGACCAATAATGAATATGATTTTTTAAAGCAGGTAACAGAAATATTAATTTTTTATAATTATATATCCTCTGCATTCTCCACATACCATAAAAATGATTTGGTTTAGCTTTCAAATATCATTTAAACATAAAACAAACATGACAGAGAGGGCAGATTGTGATTTTTAAATGCAACAGCTATACTAAGATGGACTAGGCAACGCTTCTGGTCTCTGACCTTCCAGAACAAGAGATGAGAGAAGAATTAGTAAATATCTTCTACACAGTGACCCCCAGAGTAATTTAAATAACTTACATCCCATGAAGGACTCACTCTTTTGTCTGAATTCCAGGTTGCTTTTACTACTGGGGGATTCCCAGAACTACCTTACACTGAGGCTCCAGTTCTGGGTTAGGCAGATGACAGGACTTAGGTTCCCACAGTGCTATGCATGTTTGTCTTCCCTAGTGGAACCATAAGCAACATTCACCTTTATAGTCCCACCACCTGTACACACAGTTCCTGCAATTACTGCCCACCACATTTCACAGCAAGTGATAAGTTGCTGGACAACACCCTCCAAGGAGGAACCTGGGGGAAGCAGGATGCAGGCCTTTCTTCTTTCCACAAGTGGGAGAAAGCCCTTGGCTCTTTAACTCTTTTCTTCAAAAGCTAGAGCCACTTATATTTCCAACACCGAGGTCCAAGACCAACCCTTGAGTGTAGATGGGGCCAGGGCGGGATCTACAGTACCCAAGTTGCCAAGGACTACAGCAAATCTCCTATATTGCAGGTCTTGCTCTGATCTTATCATCAGCCTTAGAGACCTAGAACAATTGGGAAAAGTGGAATTAATATGCCCAGGGCCTAAGAGCTGGGAAGCAAGTCCAGGGTCCCCATCTCAGCCTATCTTGGCAAGTGGTTTACACAGAGTGCAAAATTTTAAGTAGCAAATTCCTAAGTCCTACCTACCCAGATCAAGTGATTTCCCATCACTGGAAGAGGGCCTGGGATTACAGATTCTTTGTAACTTCCATGGACAAGTCCAGTGAAGCTGGGATGGATATCCTCCTATAGCTTGCACTGAGCTTCCACCCCTCATCCTTCAAAAATCCTGCCCAATTTTGGTAGCAATCTCTCTCATTTCTAGGCCCAGGCTGCTCTAGCAGCCTCTCATCTTGTAGCCATTTCAAGTAAAGAATCCAAATTATGTTACAGATAACAGGCACAGCAAACATAACATACTCACACAACATGAGAAACAGAATAACATACGCAGAAAATGAGAATCTAAGTCATGAAATCCAACCTGGGTCTCACTATAAGATCTCCCAAGGGCCCAAGAAGGGGCATCCAGCCTCTGCCTGAACTGTGATAGGGTAGGGAGGCTGACAGGCCCCTTGCCAGGCTGACTGGGCAGCAAGGAGCCAGCACAAGCCACTTTGGTCAAAACTGCTACTGCCTACAATTGACGTCCTGCCTCCAGGATGACAGACTTCTTCTATTCCTTCAGCTG